>NC_091371.1:15611611-15646611 GCF_038502225.1 Cherax quadricarinatus | reverse complement strand
CTGTCTGTCTTTCTGTCTGTCTGTCTGTTTCTCTGTCTGTCTGTCTGTTTCTCTGTCTGTCTGTCTGTCTGTTTCTCTGTCTGTCTTTCTGTCTGTCTGTCTGTTTCTCTGTTTGTCTTTCTGTCTGTCTGTCTGTCTGTCTGTCTGTCTCTGTTTCTCTGTTTGTCTGTCTGTCTGTCTGTCTGTCTCTGTTTCTCTGTTTGTCTGTCTGTCTCTCTCTGTTTCTCTGTTTCTCTGTCTGTCTGTCTGTCTCTGTTTCTCTGTTTGTCTGTCTGTCTGTCTGTCTCTGTTTCTCTGTCTGTCTGTCTGTCTGTCTGTCTCTGTTTCTCTGTTTCTCTGTCTGTCTGTCTGCCTGCCTGTCTGTCTATCTGTCTCTGTTTCTCTGTTTCTCTGTCTCTCTGTCTGTCTCTGTTTCTCTGTTTCTCTGTCTGTCTGTCTGTCTGTCTGTCTCTGTTTCTCTGTTTCTCTGTCTGTCTTTCTGTCTGTCTGTTTCTCTGTCTGTCTGTCTGTCTCTGTTTCTCTGTCTGTCTTTCTGTCTGTCTGTCTGTTTCTCTGTCTGTCTTTCTGTCTGTCTGTCTGTTTCTCTGTCTGTCTCTGTTTCTCTGTCTGTCTGTCTCCCTCTGTTTCTCTGTTTCTCTGTCTGTCTGTCTCTGTTTCTCTGTTTGTCTGTCTGTCTGTCTGTCTTTGTTTCTCTGTCTGTCTGTCTGTCTGTCTCTGTTTCTCTGTTTCTCTATCTGTCTGTCTGTATGTCTGTCTCTGTTTCTGTCTGTCTGTCTGTCTGTCTGTCTGTCTGTCTCTGTTTCTCTGTTTCTCTGTTTCTCTGTCTGTCTGTCTGTCTGTCTGTCTGTCTCTCTCTCTGTCTGTCTCTGTTTCTCTGTTTCTCTGTCTGTCTGTCTGTCTCTGTTTCTCTGTTTCTCTGTTTCTATATCTGTCTGTCTGTCTGTCTGCTGTCTGTCTGTCTATCTGTCTGCTGTCTGTCTGTCTGTTTCTCTGTCTCTGTCTGTCTGTTTCTCTGTCTTTGTCTGTCTGTTTCTCTGTCTCTGTCTGTCTGTTTCTCTGTCTCTGTCTGTCTGTTTCTCTGTCTCTGCCTGTCTGTTTCTCTGTCTATGTCTCTCTGTTTCTCTGTCTCTGTCTGTCTGTTTCTCTGTCTCTGTCTGTCTGTTTCTATATCTCTGTCTCTCTGTTTCTCTGTCTCTGTCTCTCTGTTTCTCTGTCTCTGTTTCTCTGTCTCTGTCTCTCTGTTTGTCTGTCTCTTTGTTTCTCTGTCTCTGTCTGTCTCTCTGTTTCTCTGTCTCTGTCTGTCTCTCTGTTTCTCTGTCTATGTCTGTCTCTGCTTCTCTGTCTCTGTCTGTCTCTCTCTCGAGATTTGTATATTTTTATCTGCTGTAATATTGACCTGTCTGTAAGACTGACTGAAGGTGCGTGTTTTATTGAGAGAGAGAGAGAGAGAAAGAGAGAGAGAGAGAGAGAGAGAGAGAGAGAGAGAGAGAGAGCGAGAGAGAGAGAGAGAGAGAGAGAGAGAGAGAGAGAGAGAGTGGGAGGGAGGGAGGGAGGGAGGGAGGGAGGGAGGGGACACAAGACTTCCCTCCACACTATCTTCACCACTGCCATCTACCATTAATATGAATAGTACTAATGATACTACTTCTACTACTACTACTACTACCATTGCTACTACCATAACCATTACTACTACTACTACTACCATTGCTACTACCATTACTACTACTACTACCACCATTACTACTACCATAGCCATTACTACTACTACTACTACCACCATTACTACTACCATAACCATTACTACTACTACTACCACCATTACTACTACCATAGCCATTACTACTACTACTACCACCATTACTACTACCATAGCCATTACTACTACTACTACTGCCACCATTACTACTACCATAACCATTACTACTACTACTACCACCATTACTACTACCATAACCATTACTACTACTACTACTACCACCATTACTACTACCATAACCATTACTACTACTACTACTACCACCATTACTACTACCATAACCATTGCTACTACTACTACCACCATTACTACTACCATAACCATTACTACTACTACTACCACCATTACTACTACCATAACCATTGCTACTACTACTACCACCATTACTACTACCATAACCATTACTACTACTACTACTACCACCATTACTACTACCATAACCATTACTACTACTACTACCACCATTACTACTACCATAACCATTACTACTACTACTACTACCACCATTACTACTACCATAACCATTGCTACTACTACTACTACCACCATTACTACTACCATAACCATTGCTACTACTACTACCACCATTACTACTACCATAACCATTACTACTACTACTACCACCATTACTACTACCATAACCATTGCTACTACTACTACCACCATTACTACTACCATAACCATTACTACTACTACTACCACCATTACTACCACCATAACCATTACTACTACTACTACCACCATTACTACTACCATAGCCATTACTACTACTACTACCACCATTACTACTACTACTACCACCATTACTACTACCATAACCATTACTACTACTACTACCACCATTACTACTACCATAACCATTACTACTACTACTACCACCATTACTACTACCATAACCATTACTACTACTACTACCACCATTACTACTACCATAACTATTACTACTACAACTACCACCAGAGGTGTGAGGTGGCTGGAGTTGTGGGGAATGATGCTTCTAGCAGTGAGGTGCAGTCTGTCTCTCGCTGTGAGGAGGCTGTAGGTGGGGAGGTAGCAACGGCTACGAGCAGTGAGGTGCAGTCCAGCACCTGCTACAAGTGGCGAGTGGTTCACAGTAATGGGAGGCGCATCAGAGTAAGGAAAGTTAAGAGTGAAGATCTGAAGGTAGGAAATCACTTCTCTGTTCTTCAGGATGAATGTACTTCAGCGGCCAGTGAAGGTAAGGGTACTACTGCTCCTGCTAACAGAGGTAAGCGCATTCTTGTGGTTGGTGACTCTCAGGTAAGATATATTGACCGTGCTTTTTGTAATAGGAATAAGAAGATGAGAGACAGAGTGTGCTTCCCTGGAGCTGGTGTTGGGGACATAGTTAACAGGCTGGATAATATCATGTCAGGTAATGGGAACAAGCCCATTATTTGTCTCATTGCTGGTGGAAATGATATTGGGAAGGGTAGGAGAGAAGAGCTGCTAGGTAAGTACAGGTCAGCTATAGATTTCATTAAGTCTAAGGGAGGGGTCCCAATCATATGTAGCATCTTGCCTAGAAGGGGAGTAGGAAATGAATGGTTGTCTAGGGCAATTGGTGTAAAT
Source organism: Cherax quadricarinatus (assembly GCF_038502225.1). Lineage (NCBI taxonomy): Eukaryota > Metazoa > Arthropoda > Malacostraca > Decapoda > Parastacidae > Cherax > Cherax quadricarinatus. The sequence continues at coordinate 15,643,259 of NC_091371.1, read as the reverse complement.
TGCTGGCTAGACAGATACTGCAAGGAACTTGCAATCCCATTCATTGACAACTGGAACAACTTTTATGGCAAACATGATATGTATGCAAGGGATGGGGTACATCTCTCTGGGGCTGGGGTGGTAGCACTTGCAAACTCAATTGAGAAGGCCATTGGTGAAATGCCTAGGATTTTAAACTGATAGAAGATAGAGGTATGGGTGTGTGTGGGAAACAAGCAGGTTGCAACACTAGGGTTGGAAACAGTAAATGTATAAAAGGCATTCAGCATGAAGTTATAAATAAAGACAATAGATCAGGTCAGCAAACAAAGGGGGACAGCAGAGGGCAGCAAGGGACTAGCTCCCTTAAGGTTTACTATACTAATAGCAGGAGTGTAAGAAATAAGATAGATGAGCTAAGATTAATTGTAAGTGCAGGAAACATAGATATTATTGCTATAACAGAGACCTGGCTCAATCTGAAAGATAGAGAGATGCCCTCTGAATGTCACATACAAGGCTATAAATTATTCCACACTGACAGGGTCAACAGGAAGGGTGGTGGAGTAGCGATGTATGTCAGAGACAATTTAAATTGTTGTGTTAGACAAGATATAAAATTAGAAGCGTCAGCCACTGAATCTGTTTGGTTACAGCTTCTCGAGGGCAGAGAAAAAACTAATTTTGGGTGTGATTTACAGGACCCCAAATCTTGATAGGGAGTGCAGTAAACTTCTATGGGACGAAATTCGTAAGGCATCTACATACGAAAATGTTGTGCTAATGGGAGATTTCAACTATAGACAGATTGACTGGAGCAATTTGACAGGAAATTTAGAGTCAGGTGACTTTCTTGATACGATCCAGGATTGTTTTTTAAAACAGTTTGTGACAGAGCCAACTAGGGGAAATAACCTCTTTGACTTGGTTCTTGCCAGTAGGGAAACACTAATTAATAATCTTGAGGTTAATGATGAGCTTGGGGAAAGTGATCACAAATCACTCAGTTTTAATATATCTTGGAGTTCCCCTAATAATGGCAATCAAGTCTCCGTCCCTGACTTTCGCTTGGCTGATTTCATAGGACTGAAAAATTACTTAGGTGGGCTGAACTGGAATGACCTGACTAAGAGTCAGGTAGGTGGTGATGGTTGCCGATATGATGCTTTCCAGGGCATAGTTCTAGCTGCTCAGTCAAATTATGTTCCAAATAGGGAAATCAGATCAAACAAAAATGATCCTAAATGGATGAACAATAGATTAAAATATCTGATTGGTCAAAAGAGAGGCATATATAGGCAAATCAAAAGAGGAGAGGGGCAATTAAGAAATCGATATATTCAGTTAAAGAGAGAAATAAAAAAGGGAATTAGAAAAGCAAAAAGAGATTATGAGGTTAAAGTTGCAAGAGAATCGAAGACTAACCCAAAAGGATTCTTTCAGGTTTACAGAAGTAAGATCAGGGACAAGATAGGCCCACTCAAAAGTTCCTCGGGTCAGCTCACTGACAGTGATAAGGAAATGTGTAGAATTTTTAACACATACTTCCTCTCAGTTTTTACACAGGAGGATACCAGCGATATTCCAGTAATGATAAATTATGTAGAACAGGACGATAATAAACTGTGCACGATTAGGGTCACAAGTGACATGGTCCTTAGGCAAATAGATAAATTAAAACCTAACAAATCCCCAGGCCCTGATGAACTGTATGCAAGGGTTCTAAAGGAATGTAAAGAGGAGCTTAGCAAACCTTTGGCTAATCTTTTCAACATATCACTACAAACTGGCATGGTGCCAGATAAGTGGAAAATGGCAAATGTGATACCTATTTTTAAAGCAGGTGACAGGTCCTTAGCTTCGAACTATAGACCAATAAGCCTAACCTCCATAGTGGGAAAATTTATGGAATCAATAATTGCCGAGGCAGTTCGTAGCCACCTTGAAAAGCATAAATTAATCAAGGAATCTCAGCATGGTTTTACAAAGGGGCGTTCCTGCCTTACGAATTTATTAACTTTTTTCACTAAGGTATTTGAGGAGGTAGATCATGGTAATGAATATGATATTGTGTATATGGACTTCAGTAAGGCTTTTGACAGGGTCCCACATCAGAGACTATTGAGGAAAATTAAAGCACATGGAATAGGAGGAGAAATTTTTTCCTGGATAGAGGCATGGTTGACAAATAGGCAGCAGAGAGTTTGCATAAATGGGGAGAAATCAGAGTGGGGAAGCGTCACGAGCGGTGTTCCACAGGGGTCGGTGTTGGGCCCCCTGCTGTTCACAATCTACATAAACGACATAGATGAGGGCATAAAGAGCGACATCGGCAAGTTTGCCGATGACACCAAAATAGGCCGTCGAATTCATTCTGGCGAGAACATTCGAGCACTCCAGGAAGATTTGAATAGACTGATGCAGTGGTCGGAGAAGTGGCAGATGCAGTTTAATATAGACAAATGCAAAGTTCTAAATGTTGGACAGGACAATAACCATGCCACATATAAACTAAAAAATGTAGATCTTAATATTACGGATTGCGAAAAAGATTTAGGAGTTCTGGTTAGCAGTAATCTGAAACCAAGACAACAGTGCATAAGTGTTCGCAATAAAGCTAATAGAATCCTTGGCTTCATATCAAGAAGCATAAATAATAGGAGTCCTCAGGTTGTTCTTCAACTCTATACATCCTTGGTTAGGCCTCATTTAGATTATGCTGCACAGTTTTGGTCACCGTATTACAGAATGGATATAAATGCTCTGGAAAATGTACAAAGGAGGATGACAAAGTTGATCCCATGTATCAGAAACCTTCCCTATGAGGATAGACTAAGGGCCCTGAATCTGCACTCTCTAGAAAGACGTAGAATTAGGGGGGATATGATTGAGGTGTATAAATGGAAGACGGGAATAAATAAAGGGGATGTAAATAGTGTGCTGAAAATATCTAGCCTAGACAGGACTCGTAGCAATGGTTTTAAGTTGGAAAAATTCAGATTCAGGAAGGATATAGGAAAGTACTGGTTTGGTAATAGAGTTGTGGATGAGTGGAACAAACTCCCAAGTACAGTTATAGAGGCCAGAACGTTGTGTAGCTTTAAAAATAGGTTGGATAAATACATGAGTGGATGTGGGTGGGTGTGAGTTGGACCTGATAGCTTGTGCTACCAGGTCGGTTGCCGTGTTCCTCCCTTAAGTCAATGTGACCTGACCTGACTAGGTTGGGTGCATTGGCTTAAGCCTGCCTCACATGGGCCAGTAGGCCTTCTGCAGTGTTCCTTCGTTCTTATGTTCTTACTACTACTACCACTATTACTACTACCATAACCATTACTACTACTACTACCACCATTACTACTACCATAACCATTACTACTACTACTACCACCATTACTACTACCATAACCATTACTACTACTACTACCACTATTACTACTACCATAACCATTGCTACTACTACTACCACCATTGCTACTACCATAACCATTACTACTACTACTACCACTATTACTACTACCATAACCATTGCTACTACTACTACCACCATTACTACTACCATAACCATTACTACTACTACTACCACAATTACTACTACCACTACCACTATTACTGCTACTACTACTGTTACTACTACTACTACTACCACTACTACTGCTACTACTACTATTACTACTACTACTACCACTACTACTGCTACTACTACTATTACTGGTGGCTAAAACTCCCGCTTCACACACGGAGGGCCCGGGTTCGATTCCCGGCGGGTGGAAATTCCGACGCGTTTCCTTACACCTGTTGTCCTGTTCACCTAGCAGCAAATAGGTACCTGGGTGTTAGTCGACTGGTGTGGGTCGCATCCTGGGGGACAAGATTAAGGACCCCAATGGAAATAAGTTAGACAGTCCTCGATGACGCACTGACTTTCTTGGGTTATCCTGGGTGGCTAACCCTCCGGGGTTAAAAATCCGAACGAAATCTTATCTTATCTTATCTTACTACCACCACTACTACTGCTACTACTACTATTACTACTACTACTACCACTACTACTGCTACTACTACTATTACTACTACTACTACCACCATTACTACTACTATAACCATTACTACTACTACTACCACCATTACTACTACCACTACCACTATTACTGCTACTACTACTGTTACTACTACTACCACTACCACTATTACTGCTACTACTACTGTTACTACTACTACCACTATTACTGCTACTACTACTGTTACTACTACTACCACTACCACTATTACTGCTACTACTACTGTTACTACTACTACTACCACTACTACTGCTACTACTACCATTACTACTACTACTACCACTACTACTGCTACTACTACTATTACTACTAGTAGTTCCACTAGTTGTTCATGTTAACTAGTGGAGCCTCTGGCACCCTGGTGCCAGAGGCTCCACTCTCTCAATAACAGCCATTCCTGGCAACGTTTCGCTCACTAGCAGTGAAAAAACAACATTGGTAGCAGTTGAGACGGTTATTTTCACAACGTTTCGCTCAAGAATGGCTTTTACACACACCTGTGTAAGTGTAAAGTGTAAGTGTCAAGTGGAAGTGTCAGGTGTAAGTGTCAAGTGCAAGTGTCAGGTGTAAGTGTCAAGTGTAAGCGTCAGGTGTAAGTGCCAGGTGTAAGTGTCAAGTGTAAGCGTCAGGTGTAAGTGTCAGATGTAAGTGTCAAGTGTAAGCGTCAGGTGTAAGTGTCAGGTGTAAGTGTCAAGTGTAAGCGTCAGGTGTAAGTGTCAGGTGTAAGTGTCATGGTTAATTGTCAGGTGTAAGCACCAGGTTTAAGCACCAGGTATGAACACTAGGTATAAGCACCAGCTATAAGCGCCGTGTATAAGCAGCAAGTATAAGTACCAGGTATAAGCACCGGGTATAAGCATCAGATATAAGGGAGGTAACGCACTAGCGCACACCAGGATTCCATTATTATATAACAACGTGAATTATAGAGGTTGTGATAGCATCTACTCAGACAATAGATTATATATAGTCATCCCCAGGGCTGTGTCTGTATGATGGCTGTGTCTGTATGATGGCTGTGTCTGTATGATGGCTGTGTCTGTATGATGGCTGTGTCTGTATGATGGCTGTGTCTGTATGATGGCTGTGTCTGTATGATGGCTGTGTCTGTATTATGGCTGTGTCTGTATGATGGCTGTGTCTGTATGATGGCTGTGTCTGTATGATGGCTGTATGATGGCTGTGTCTGTATGATGGCTGTGTCTGTATGATGGCTGTGTCTGTATGATGGCTGTGTCTGTATGATGGCTGTGTCTGTATGATGGCTGTGTCTGTATGATGGCTGTGTCTGTATGATGGCTGTGTCTGTATGATGGCTGTGTCTGTATGATGGCTGTGTCTGTATGATGGCTGTGTCTGTATGATGGCTGTGTCTGTATGATGGCTGTGTCTGTATGATGGCTGTGTCTGTATGATGGCTGTGTCTGTATGATGGCTGTGTCTGTATGATGGCTGTGTCTGTATGATGGCTGTGTCTGTATGATGGCTGTGTCTGTATGATGGCTGTCTGTATGATGGCTGTGTCTGTATGATGGCTGTGTCTGTATGATGGCTGTGTCTGTATGATGGCTGTGTCTGTATGATGGCTGTGTCTGTATGATGGCTGTGTCTGTATGATGGCTGTGTCTGTATGATGGCTGTGTCTGTATTATGGCTGTGTCTGTATGATGGCTGTGTCTGTATGATGGCTGTGTCTGTATGATGGCTGTGTCTGTATGATGGCTGTGTCTGTATGATGGCTGTGTCTGTATGATGGCTGTGTCTGTATGATGGCTGTCTGTATGATGGCTGTATGATGGCTGTGTCTGTATGATGGCTGTGTCTGTATGATGGCTGTGTCTGTATGATGGCTGTGTCTGTATGATGGCTGTGTCTGTATGATGGCTGTGTCTGTATGATGGCTGTGTCTGTATGATGGCTGTGTCTGTATGATGGCTGTGTCTGTATGATGGCTGTGTCTGTATGATGGCTGTGTCTCTGTATGATGGCTGTATGATCTGTATGTGTCTGTGTCTGTATGATGGCTGTTTCTGTATGATGGCTGTGTCTGTATGATGGCTGTGTCTGTATGATGGCTGTGTCTGAATCTGTCTGTGTCTGTATGATGGCTGTGTCTGTATGATGGCTGTGTCTGTATGATGGCTGTGTCTGTATGATGGCTGTGTATGTATGATGGCTGTCTGTATGATGGCTGTATGATGGCTGTGTCTGTATGATGGCTGTGTCTGTATGATGGCTGTGTCTGTATGATGGCTGTGTCTGTATGATGGCTGTGTCTGTATTATGGCTGTGTCTGTATGATGGCTGTGTCTGTATGATGGCTGTGTCTGTATGATGGCTGTGTCTGTATGATGGCTGTGTCTGTATGATGGCTGTGTCTGTATGATGGCTGTGTCTGTATGATGGCTGTGTCTGTATGATGGCTGTGTCTGTATGATGGCTGTGTCTGTATGATGGCTGTGTCTGTATGATGGCTGTTTCTGTATGATGGCTGTGTCTGTATGTGTCTGTGTCTGTATGATGGCTGTGTCTGTATGATGGCTGTGTCTGTATGATGGCTGTGTCTGTATGATGGCTGTGTCTGTATGATGGCTGTGTCTGTATGATGGCTGTGTCTGTATGATGGCTGTGTCTGTATGATGGCTGTTTCTGTATGATGGATGTGTCTGTATGATGGCTGTGTCTGTATGATGGCTGTGTCTGTATGATGGCTGTGTCTGTATGATGGCTGTGTCTGTATTATGGCTGTGTCTGTATGATGGCTGTGTCTGTATGATGGCTGTGTCTGTATGATGGCTGTGTCTGTATGATGGCTGTGTCTGTATGATGGCTGTGTCTGTATGATGGCTGTGTCTGTATGATGGCTGTGTCTGTATGATGGCTGTGTCTGTATGATGGCTGTGTCTGTATGATGGCTGTGTCTGTATGATGGCTGTGTCTGTATGATGGTTGTGTCTGTATGATGGCTGTGTCTGTATGATGGCTGTGTCTGTATTATGGCTGTGTCTGTATGATGGCTGTGTCTGTATGATGGCTGTGTCTGTATGATGGCTGTGTCTGTATGATGGCTGTGTCTGTATGATGGCTGTGTCTGTATGATGGCTGTGTCTGTATGATGGCTGTGTCTGTATGATGGCTGTGTCTGTATGATGGCTGTGTCTGTATGATGGCTGTGTCTGTATGATGGCTGTGTCTGTATGATGGCTGTTTCTGTATGATGGCTGTGTCTGTATGTGTCTGTGTCTGTATGATGGCTGTGTCTGTATGATGGCTGTGTCTGTATGATGGCTGTGTCTGTATGTGTCTGTGTCTGTGTCTGTATGATGGCTGTGTCTGTATGATGGCTGTGTCTGTATGATGGCTGTGTCTGTATGATGGCTGTGTCTGTATGATGGCTGTGTCTGTATGATGGCTGTGTCTGTATGATGGCTGTTTCTGTATGATGGCTGTGTCTGTATGTGTCTGTGTCTGTATGATGGCTGTGTCTGTATGATGGCTGTGTCTGTATGATGGCTGTGTCTGTATGATGGCTGTGTCTGTATGTGTCTGTGTCTGTATGATGGCTGTGTCTGTATGATGGCTGTGTCTGTATGATGGCTGTGTCTGTATGATGGCTGTGTCTGTATGATGGCTGTGTCTGTATGATGGCTGTTTCTGTATGATGGATGTGTCTGTATGATGGCTGTGTCTGTATGATGGCTGTGTCTGTATGATGGCTGTGTCTGTATGATGACTGTATTTGTGGGTGTTACTGTACCCAACTTTCAAGACTGTGGGACTGATCACCCACAACAATACTTCTTCAAGACTGAGGGACTGATCACCCACAACAATACTTCTTCAAGACTGAGGGACTGATCACCCACAACAATACTTCTTCAAGACTGAGGGACTGATCACCCACAACATACTTCTTCAAGACTGAGGGACTGATCACCTTGAAGAATGAGACACGTGTGCAACATTTTTGGTATCTTTATTGAGGAAACGTTTCATCACAGGGTAGCTTCATCAGTCCAATACAGAGAAGAACGATGGAAGATGTGGAGGAGTTTGAGGTAATCCGTCCCTCACTCCTGAACACATCGACTCCAGGCTGAGGGACTGATCACCTTAATTACTAGGAACGATTGGAGTCTGTTGACTTGTACTCACTGGAGCGCAGGCGAGAGAGGTACATCATAATCTACACATGGAAAATCCTACGAAGGCAAAGGACTTGGCAGGCGATGCAATATCCCCCCCCAATTAAAAGCAGGGGCGCCATTAGTGCACTAAAAGAAAACAGTGTCAGGGGCCCAAGACTGTTCAACTGCCTCCCAGTATACATAAGGGGATTACCAATAGACCCCTGACTGTCTTCAAGCGGAAGCTGGATAGACACCTAAAGTCAGTACCTGATCAGCCGAGCTGTGGTTTTTACACCGATTTACGTGCGGTCAGCAGTAACAGCCTGGTTGATCAGGTCCTGATCCACGGCGAGGCCTGGTCACGGACCTGGCCGCGGGGGCGTTGACCCCCGGAACACCCTCTAGGTATACTCTAGGTATACTCCAGGTATACTCCTGTGTACTCCGGGTACACTCCAGGTATACTCCAGGTATACTCCGGGTATACTCCAGGTATACTCTAGGTATACTCCAGGTATACTCCGGGTATACTCCAGGTATACTCTAGGTATACTCCAGGTATACTCCGGGTATACTCCAGGTATACTCCAGGTATACTCTAGGTATACTCCAGGTATACTCCTGTGTACTCCGGGTACACTCCAGGTATACTCCAGGTATACTCCGGGTATACTCCAGGTATACTCTAGGTATACTCCAGGTATACTCCGGGTATACTCCAGGTATACTCCAGGTATACTCTAGGTATACTCCAGGTATACTCCGGGTATACACTAGGTATACTCTAGGTATACTCCAGGTATACTCTAGGTATACTCCAGGTATACTCCGGGTATACTCCAGGTATACTCCAGGTATACTCTAGGTATACTCCAGGTATACTCTAGGTATACTCCAGGTATACTCCGGGTATACACTAGGTATACTCTAGGTATACTCCACGTATACTCCGGGTATACTCTAGGTGTACTCCAGGTATACTCTAGGTATACTCCACGTATACTCCGGGTATACTCTAGGTATACTCCAGGTATACCTCATCAACCACCATTGTTCTGTGTACTGGACTGAACAAGTCACAGTGGGGCGAAACGTTCCATTACAAGTGTCTCATTCTATAATTTAATATTTTAAATAAGTTATTAATTACATCTGAATTATCTTGATCCTGATGGTCGAAATCAGTGACCACTTTCTCGGTGGTCAGGGGACCACTAGGCTGGACCGCCGACTGTTTCCAAACTCAGAAACTGTTCCAAATTTCGGAAATTAATGAGCATTTCGTTCGAAAAATTTCTCTTGCTGTGCAAATTGCAATCTGAAGTCACAGCATTAACTTGCATATCAGATTTGGAATTGGTTGTAAATCGTGTCAGTTGATGGGCACTGCGCTGCCCAGGGGTAGGGAATTTAGCAAGGGGGGTTACCCAGGGTGAGGAAATAGTGCCCCCGGTGTTTTTACAGTGTGTTTGGTGCCGTAATAAGCAGAGATAAAAAAACAATTATTGGACGTATTAATTAGTCTATTTGGCTCTTAATCCCCTGACTGTTTGAGAGAGAGAGAGAGAGAGAGAGAGAGAGAGAGAGAGAGAGAGAGAGAGGGAGAGAGAGAGAGAGGGGGAGAGAGAGAGAGAGAGCTGGTGTAGATAACAGCTCTTAGTTTGTAAATAAAGTTAGGAACCTTAACCTAACATTGTAAAACCCTGTGTAAAAGAGAGAGAGAGAGAGAGAGAGAGAGAGAGAGAGAGAGAGAGAGAGAGAGAGAGTACACGGTAATATGTACTTCCACACGAAACTATCTCTTCAGAAGAACTATCATCTTCTATCTTCAGAAGAACTATCAACTTCTATCTTCAGAAGAACTATCAACTTCTATCTTCAGAAGAACTATCAACTTCTATCTTCAGAAGAACTATCAACTTCTATCTTCAGAAGAACTATCAACTTCTATCTTCAGAAGAACTATCATCTTCTATCTTCAGAAGAACTATCAACTTCTATCTTCAGAAGAACTATCAACTTCTATCTTCAGAAGAACTATCAACTTCTATCTTCAGAAGAACTCTCAACTTCTATCTTCAGAAGAACTATCAACTTCTATCTTCAGAAGAACTATCAACTTCTATCTTCAGAAGAACTATCAACTTCTATCTTCAGAAGAACTATCAACTTCTATCTTCAGAAGAACTATCAACTTCTATCTTCAGAAGAACTCTCAACTTCTATCTTCAGAAGAACTATCAACTTCTATCTTCAGAAGAACTATCAACTTCTATCTTCAGAAGAACTATCATCTTCTATCTTCAGAAGAACTATCAACTTCTATCTTCAGAAGAACTATCAACTTCTATCTTCAGAAGAACTATCAACTTCTATCTTCAGAAGAACTATCAACTTTTATCTTCAGAAGAACTATCAACTTCTATCTTCAGAAGAACTATCAACTTTTATCTTCAGAAGAACTATCAACTTTTATCTTCAGAAGAACTATCAACTTTTATCTTCAGAAGAACTATCAACTTCTATCTTCAGAAGAACTATCAACTTTTATCTTCAGAAGAACTATCAACTTCTATCTTCAGAAGAACTATCATCTTCTATCTTCAGAAGAACTATCAACTTCTATCTTCAGAAGAACTATCAACTTCTATCTTCAGAAGAACTATCAACTTCTATCTTCAGAAGAACTATCAACTTCTATCTTCAGAAGAACTCTCAACTTCTATCTTCAGAAGAACTATCAACTTCTATCTTCAGAAGAACTATCAACTTCTATCTTCAGAAGAACTATCAACTTCTATCTTCAGAAGAACTCTCAACTTCTATCTTCAGAAGAACTATCAACTTCTATCTTCAGAAGAACTATCAACTTCTATCTTCAGAAGAACTATCAACTTCTATCTTCAGAAGAACTATCAACTTCTATCTTCAGAAGAACTATCATCTTCTATCTTCAGAAGAACTATCATCTTCTATCTTCAGAAGAACTATCAACTTCTATCTTCAGAAGAACTATCATGTTCTATCTTCAGAAGAACTATCATCTTCTATCTTCAGAAGAACTATCAACTTCTATCTTCAGAAGAACTATCATCTTCTATCTTCAGAAGAACTATCAACTTCTATCTTCAGAAGAACTATCATCTTCTATCTTCAGAAGAACTATCAACTTCTATCTTCAGAAGAACTATCATCTTCTATCTTCAGAAGAACTATCAACTTCTATCTTCAGAAGAACTATCATCTTCTATCTTCAGAAGAACTATCAACTTCTATCTTCAGAAGAACTATCATCTTCTATCTTCAGAAGAACTATCAACTTCTATCTTCAGAAGAACTATCAACTTCTATCTTCAGAAGAACTATCAACTTCTATCTTCAGAAGAACTATCATCTTCTATCTTCAGAAGAACTATCATCTTCTATCTTCAGAAGAACTATCATCTTCTATCTTCAGAAGAACTATCAACTTCTATCTTCAGAAGAACTATCATGTTCTATCTTCAGAAGAACTATCATCTTCTATCTTCAGAAGAACTATCAACTTCTATCTTCAGAAGAACTATCAACTTCTATCTTCAGAAGAACTATCAACTTCTATCTTCAGAAGAACTATCAACTTCTATCTTCAGAAGAACTATCAACTTCTATCTTCAGAAGAACTATCAACTTCTATCTTCAGAAGAACTATCAACTTCTATCTTCAGAAGAACTATCAACTTCTATCTTCAGAAGAACTATCAACTTCTATCTTCAGAAGAACTATCATCTTCTATCTTCAGAAGAACTATCATCTTCTATCTTCAGAAGAACTATCATCTTCTATCTTCAGAAGAACTATCAACTTCTATCTTCAGAAGAACTATCAACTTCTATCTTCAGAAGAACTATCAACTTCTATCTTCAGAAGAACTATCAACTTCTATCTTCAGAAGAACTATCAACTTCTATCTTCAGAACTATCAACTTCTGTTGGGTATGACACAAACATAGAAGAATAGAAAGCAAAAAGTGACAGAAAACAAGATTCACCCTATATATACATACATACATATATATATATATATATATATATATACATATACATATATATATATATATATATATATATATATATATATATATATATATATATATATATATATATATACAGTAGTGTGGATAATAATCGGGACAGTGATGAAATAAGATATTTATTTGGATAATATTGGACAGTGATATGACGTATAATTGGTTTAATGAAAGGTGTAACTAGGCTCGGTTTTTATAATCATTGCTGCACGCTGCGGCACACACTCCTCCAATGTTGAACACATTTTGGCAAGTTCTTCGTCGTGGTACGAAGTTCTAATTATTATTATTATCAAAACTAAGCGCTAAACCCATCAGAGTCATACAGCAATGTTCCAGGTTTTAATAACAGCAGAAATTAGCTTCTCCACAGTTGAACAATCCTGTTTCATGATCCTGCGTTTGGTTATTACCCATAAATTCTCTGTTGGGTTGAGGTCAGGAGAGTTTCCAGGATAATTTACAACGCTTAGTCCACTCTCCTCGAAGAATGTCAGCATTTTTCTGGAAGTGTGGCATGGAGCAAAATGCTACTGGAAAATGCCTTCTCCATCAGGACAGTCTCTATCCACAATGGTAAGCAAATGAGTTGCCAGGACTGCCTTTTATTGGTCACTGTTCATTGTTCCCTCAACAATAACAAGCCGTCCAGGGCCTTTAGCAGTAAAACTATACCAAAACATCTCCTTAGGTGGTTGTTTTGACGCTTGTTGAATGTGTCCATTCCAGAGGTTCGCCTTTGCACCGTCTCACTTTCACTGATCTGTACCCATGTACTTCACTACCACTGATCTGTACCCATGTTCCTCACTACCACTGATCTGTACCCATGTACTTCACTACCACTGATCTGTACCCATGTTCCTCACTACCACTGATCTGTACCCATGTACTTCACTACCACTGATCTGTACCCATGTTCCTAACTACCACTGATCTGTACCCATGTACTTCACTACCACTGATCTGCACCCATGTACCTCACTACCACTGATCTGTACCCATGTACTTCACTACCACTGATCTCTACCCATGTACCTCACTACCACTGATCTGTACCCATGTACTTCACTACCACTGATCTGTACCCATGTTCCTCACTACCACTGATCTGTACCCATGTACTTCACTACCACTGATCTGTACCCATGTTCCTCACTACCACTGATCTGTACCCATGTACTTCACTACCACTGATCTGTACCCATGTTCCTCACTACCACTGATCTGTACCCATGTACTTCACTACCACTGATCTCTACCCATGTACCTCACTACCACTGATCTTTACCATGTACTTCACTACCACTGATCTGTACCCATGTACCTCACTACCACTGATCTGTACCCATGTACCTCACTACCACTGATCTGTACCCATGTACTTCACTATCACTGATCTGTACCCATATACCTCACTACCACTGATCTGTACCCATGTACCTCACTACCACTGATCTGTAACCATGTACTTCACTACCACTGATCTGTACCCATGTACCTCACTACCACTGATATGTACCCATGTACCTCACTACCACTGATCTGTACCCATGTACTTCACTATCACTGATCTGTACCCATGTACTTCACTACAACTGATCTGTACCCATGTACCTCACTACCACTAATCTGTACCCATGTACCTCACTACCACTGATCTGTACCCATGTACTTCACTACCACTGATCTCTACCCATGTACCTCACTACCACTGATCTGTACCCATGTTCCTCACTACCACTGATCTGTACCCATGTACTTCACTACCACTGATCTCTACCCATGTACCTCACTACCACTGATCTGTAACCATGTACTTCACTACCACTGATCTGTACCCATGTACCTCACTACCACTGATATGTACCCATGTACCTCACTACCACTAATCTGTACCCATGTACCTCACTACCACTGATCTGTATCCATGTACTTCACTACCACTGATCTCTACCCATGTACTTCACTACCACTGATCTGTACCCATGTTCCTCACTACCACTGATCTGTACCCATGTACTTCACTACCACTGATCTCTACCCATGTACCTCACTACCACTGATCTGTAACCATGTACTTCACTACCACTGATCTGTACCCATGTACCTCACTACCACTGATATGTACCCATGTACCTCACTACCACTGATCTGTACCCATGTACCTCACTACCACTGATCTGTACCCATGTACCTCACTACCACTAATCTGTACCCATGTACCTCACTACCACTGATCTGTACCCATGTACTTCACTACCACTGATCTGTACCCATGTACCTCACTACCACTGATCTGTACCCATGTACCTCATTACCACTGATCTGTACCCATGTTCCTCACTACCACTGATCTGTACCCATGTACTTCACTACCACTGATCTGTACCCATGTTCCTCACTACCACTGATCTGTACCCATGTACTTCACTACCACTGATCTCTACCCATGTACCTCACTACCACTGATCTTTACCATGTACTTCACTACCACTGATCTGTACCCATGTACCTCACTACCACTGATCTGTACCCATGTACCTCACTACCACTGATCTGTACCCATGTACTTCACTATCACTGATCTGTACCCATATACCTCACTACCACTGATCTGTACCCATGTACTTCACTACCACTGATCTGCACCCATGTACTTCACTACCACTGATCTGTACCCATGTACTTCACTACCACTGATCTGTACCCATGTACTTCACTACCACTGATCTGTACCCATGTACCTCACTACCACTGATCTGTACCCATGTACCTCACTACCACTGATCTGTACCCATGTAACTCACTACCACTGATCTGTACCCATGTACCTCACTACCACTGATCTGTACCCATGTACCTCACTACCACTGATCTGTACCCATGTACCTCACTACCACTGATCTGTACCCATGTACTTCACTACCACTGATCTGTACCCATGTACCTCACTACCACTGATCTGTACCCATGTACCTCACTACCACTGATCTGCACTTATGTACCTCACTACCACTGATCTGTACCCATGTACCTCACTACCACTGATCTGTACCCATGTACCTCACTACCACTGATCTATATCCATGTACTTCACTACCACTGATCTGTACCCATGTACCTCACTACCACTGATCTGCACTCATGTACCTCACTACCACTGATCTGTACCCATGTACTTCACTACCACTGATCTGTACCCATGTACTTCACTACCACTGATCTGTGCCCATGTACTTCACTACCACTGATCTGTACCCATGTAATCATTACCACTGATCTGTACCCATGTGATCACTACCACTGATCTGTACCCATGTGATCACTACCACTGATCTGTACCCATGTACTTCACTACCACTGATCTGTACCCATGTAATCATTACCACTCATCTGTACCCATGTGATCACTACCACTGATCTGTACCCATGTTATCACTACCACTGATCTGTACCCATGTACTTCACTACCACTGATCTGTACCCATGTAATCATTACCACTGATCTGTACCCATGTGATCACTACCACTGATCTGTACCCATGTGATCACTACCATTGATCTGTACCCATGTACTTCACTACCACTGATCTGTACCCATGTAATCATTACCACTGATCTGTACCCATGTGATCACTACCACTGATCTGTACCCATGTGATCACTACCATTGATCTGTACCCATGTACTTCACTACCACTGATCTGCACCCATGTACTTCACTACCACTGATCTGCACCCATGTACTTCACTACCACTGATCTGCACCCATGTACTTCACTACCACTGATCTGTACCCATGTACCTCACTACCACTGATCTGTACCCGTGTACTTCACTACCACTGATCTGTACCCATGTACTTCACTACCACTGATCTGCACCCATGTACTTCACTACCACTGATCTTTACCCATGTACTTCACTACCACTGATCTGTACCCATGTAATCATTACCACTGATCTGTACCCATGTGATCACTACCACTGATCTGTACCCATGTGATCACTACCACTGATCTGTACCCATGTGATCACTACCACTGATCTGTACCCATGTACTTCACTACCACTGATCTGTACCCATGTAATCATTACCACTGATCTGTACCCATGTGATCACTACCACTGATCTGCACCCATGTACCTCACTACCACTGATCTGTACCCATGTACTTCACTACCACTGATCTGTACCCATGTGATCACTACCACTGATCTGTACCCATGTACTTCACTACCACTGATCTGCACCCATGTACTTCACTACCACTGATCTGTACCCATGTACTTCACTACCACTGATCTGCACCCATGTACTTCACTACCACTGATCTTTACCCATGTACTTCACTACCACTGATCTGTACCCATGTAATCATTACCACTGATCTGTACCCATGTGATCACTACCACTGATCTGTACCCATGTGATCACTACCACTGATCTGTACCCATGTGATCACTAACACTGATCTGTACCCATGTGATCACTAACACTGATCTGTACCCATGTACTTCACTACCACTGATCTGTACCCATGTAATCATTACCACTGATCTGTACCCATGTGATCACTACCACTGATCTGTACCCATGTGATCACTAACACTGATCTGTACCCATGTACTTCACTACCACTGATCTGTACCCATGTAATCATTACCACTGATCTGTACCCATGTGATCACTACCACTGATCTGCACCCATGTACCTCACTACCACTGATCTGTACCCATGTACTTCACTACCACTGATCTGTACCCATGTGATCACTACCACTGATCTGTACCCATGTACTTCACTACCACTGATCTGCACCCATGTACTTCACTACCACTGATCTGTACCCATGTACTTCACTACCACTGATCTGTACCCATGTACTTCACTACCACTGATCTGCACCCATGTACTTCACTACCACTGATCTGCACCCATGTACTTCACTACCACTGATCTGCACCCATGTACTTCACTACCACTGATCTGCACCCATGTACTTCACTACCACTGATCTGTACCCATGTACTTCACTACCACTGATCTGTACCCATGTACTTCACTACCACTGATCTGCACCCATGTACTTCACTACCACTGATCTGTACCCATGTACTTCACTACCACTGATCTGCACCCATGTACTTCACTACCACTGATCTGCACCCATGTACTTCACTACCACTGATCTGCACCCATGTACTTCACTACCACTGATCTGTACCCATGTACTTCACTACCACTGATCTGCACCCATGTACTTCACTACCACTGATCTGCACCCATGTACTTCACTACCACTGATCTGCACCCATGTACTTCACTACCACTGATCTGCACCCATGTACTTCACTACCACTGAGCTAAAAACATAACATTTCTCCATTCATTTGTCGTCCATCCCTTATGATTGAGTGCTCACTGCAGCCGATTATTCTTCATACCAGCAGTCAACAAATGATTCTTTATCGGCTTTCTGGCGGTTCTGTCAACTTCAAGGAACCTTCGTCGACCAGTTGAATAATCAACATTTACACTAGCTGAAACCAAATCTCTGTCGATCTTTGCTGGTTTTCTTGGGATCTTTCACACCATTTCTTTTGATAACTTACTCATCGTGATGTGTTGTCTTGTGTTTTCCTCGACGCAGCGCTCCACAATCACCAGTGTCGTCAGTTTTCTTCAGAATCCCACCAACAGTTGGCTTTGCTAGGCTCAAATTTTCGGAGATCTGTCTGATACTCAAATCAGTATGTTTTCTAAGAGCTTCAGTACTTGCACACTTAAGTGCAACATCCATTATGAATTTTAGCAGTAATTATGACCTGAAGGGCATGCTGCAGTAGTCTTGCAGAACAACAACTGTTGTAGCACTGACGGCAGTCGCAGGGTAACACCACAGCTGGATGGTTGCCAGAAGTCAGTAGTAAACTCCTATAAAAAGAAAAGAACCAAAACTATATTAAGCCGGAGACTAAGACATATTATGATATATCACAAAATTTACTCCTGTCCCAATTATTTTGCATACTACTATATATATGTATGTATATATATATATATATATATATATATATATATATATATATATATATATATATATATATATATATATTATTTTTTAAAAACACTTCGGCCGTCTCCCACCAAGGCAGGGTGGCCCGAAAAAGAAAAACTTCCATCATCATTCACTCCATCACTGTCTTTCCAGAAGGGTGCTTTACACTACAGTTTTTAAACTGCAACATTAACACCCCTCCCTCAGAGTGCAGGCACTGTACTTCCCATCTCCAGGACTCAAGTCCGGCCTGCCGGTTTCCCTGAACCCCTTCATAAATGTTACTTTGCTCACACTCCAACAGCACGTCAAGTATTAAAAACCATTTGTTTCCATTTGATCCTATCTAACATACTCATGCATGCTTGCTGGAGTCCAAGCCCCTTGCACACAAAACCTCCTTTACCCCCTCCCTCCAACCTCTCCTAGGCCGACCACTACCCAGCCTTCCCTCCACTACTTATTTATACACTCTCGAAGTCATTCTATTTCGTTTCTTCCTCTCTGCATGTCCAAACCATCTCAATAACCCCTTCTCAGCCCTCTGGATAATAGTTTTGGTAATCCCGCACCTCCTCCTAATCTGCATTATATTCACACCACACATTGCCCTCAGACATGACATCTCCACTTCCTCCAGCCTTCTCCTCGCTGCAACATTCATCACCCATGCTTCACACCCATACAAGAGTGTTGGTACAACTATACTCTCATACATTCCTCTCTTTGCTTTCATGGATAAAATTCTTTGTCTCTACAGACCCCTAAGTGCACCACTCACCTTTTTTTCCTCGTCAATTCTATGATTCACCTCATTTTTCATAGACCCATCCGCTGACACGTTCACTCCCAAATATCTGAACACATTCACCTCCTCCATACGCTCTCCCTCCAATCTGATGTCCAGTCTTTCGTTACCTAATGTTTTTGTTATCCTCATCACCTTATTCTTTCCTGTATTCACTTTTAATTTCCTTCGTTTACATACGCTACTAAACTCAACCACCAACCTCTGCAACTTCTCTTCAGAATCTCCCAAAAGCACAGTGTCATCAGCAAAGAGCAACTGTTGACAACTCTCACCTTGAGTCAGATTCTTTATCTCTTAACCTCACACCCCTTGCCAACACCCGAGCATTCACTTCTCTTACAACTCCATCTATAAATATATTGAACAACCATGGTGACATCACACATCCCTGTCTAAGGGAGAAATAATCTCCCTCTAGTCTGCATACTCTAAGCCTGTAAATTAGCAGCCAACAAATGGGCTCAAGTAAAGGTTACTTACAAAGGTACACTGTAGTCTTAACATATCATTTACAAATGTACACTGTCTACCTGCCTGGAGGTTATTCGGGAATCAACGCCCCCGCGGTCCGGTCCACGACCAGGCCTCCCAGTGGTCTGAACTGTTCATTTACAAAGGTACACTGTAGCCTCAACACGTCATTTACAAAGTCACACCTCAGTCTTAACAGATCATTTACAAAGGTACACTGCAAAGTCTTACCACAGCATGGTGCTCGAGCAAGGATCACTTACAAAGGTGCACTGCGGTACCATTTACAGTGACAAAAATATCTTTCGTCAAATTTTTTTTGTCTTCCTTTTCAAAATGTTTGATGTGTGTTCCATTTCATTCTAATTGATGCCGATGTTAACAGCATCAATTAGGCTCCAGCTGCTGTGCAATACTGTGTTGACATCCACCGCTGTGTTGCGTATAATGAGTTTTTCTTGTTGAATTATTTTGTATATTTCGAAATTGATTTGGTGTTGCGTATTTTTTGTATATTTTTTTTCTGTACGATGTGAGTGTTGTGTAATATTGTGTTGCATGAACAATTGCTTGTAACTGTGGAAGAATGGTCACAATACCGTGGCTGGAACAATTCACAGATAATAACACAGTCACAATACCGTGGCTGGAACAACTCACAGATAATAACACAGTCACAATACCGTGGCTGGAACAACTCACAGATAATAACACAGTCACAATTCCGCGGCTGGAACAATTCACAGATAATAACACAGTCACAATACCGTGGCTGGAACAATTCACAGATAATAACACAGTCACAATTCCGCGGCTGGAACAACTCACAGATAATAACACAGTCACAATACCGTGGCTGGAACAATTCACAGATAATAACACAGTCACAATACCGTGGCTGGAACAACTCACAGATAATAACACAGTCACAATACCGTGGCTGGAACAACTCACAGATAATAACACACTCACAATTCCGCGGCTGTGATAATAACACAGTCACAATTCCGCGAACAATTCACAGATAATAACACAGTCACAATACCGTGGCTGGAACAACTCACAGATAATAACACAGTCACAATACCGTGGCTGGAACAACTCACAGATAATAACACAGTCACAATTCCGCGGCTGGAACAATTCACAGATAATAACACAGTCACAATTCCGCGGCTGGAACAATTCACAGATAATAACACAGTCACAATGCCGTGGCTGGAACAGTTCACAGATAATAACAGTCACAATACCGTGGCTGGAACAACTCACAGATAATAACACACTCACAATACCGTGGCTGGAACAATTCACACTCACAGCTGGAAACTCTAGAGACGATGTTTCAGTCCACCGTGAACCATTATCGATGGTCTAAGACGAACCTGTAAAAAATCAACTACAAAACTGGATGGTTTACCGTAAACTGTTTACACTCCCTGATCCCCCCGAAATGTAAACAAAAATAGATTTCCAGATAATTTACAAGAGCTACATCGATGTCTTGTATTCTGGGCGATCACGAACCAGATTGACGGACAGGTGGCTACTGATTGCGCCTTTTCGGTCATCTGTCTGGCCTTCAAGTCACCCTCAAATAAGTCTGAGGACTGAGGAGTCTGGAACTCAAGGTTGAGATCAAAGTGAACTATCAAGGCTCATTTTTGAGGATGGTTCAGTGGCTCTATTACACTCTCAACGTCTCAATGCGCTAGATTAGGAGGGAAAAAGTGTAGCATAGAACGGTACTAGATTTTGCAGCACGGTACTAGGTAGTGCAGCACGGTGCTAGGTGGTGCAGCACGGTGCTAGGTGGTGCAGCACGGTGCTAGGTGGTGCAGCACGGTGCTAGATGGTGCAGCACAGTGTTAGGTGGTCCAGCACGGTGCTAGGTGGTGCAGCACGGTGCTAGGTAGTGCAGCACGGTGCTAGGTGGTGCAGCACGGTGCTAGGTGGTCCAACACGGTCCAAGGTGGTCCAACACAGTACTAGGTGGTACAGCACGGTGCTAGGTGGTGCAGCACGGTGCTAGGTGGTCCAACACAGTGCTAGGTGGTCCAACACGATGCTAGGTGGTCCAACACGGTGCTAGGTGGTGCAGCACGGTGCTAGGTGGTCCAGCACGGTGCTAGGTGGTGCAGCACGGTGCTAGGTGGTCTAGCACGGTGCTAGGTGGTCCAACACGGTGCTAGGTGGTGCAGCACGGTGCTAGGTGGTGCAGCACGGTGCTAGGTGGTGCAGCACGGTGCTAGGTAGTGCAGCACGGTGCTAGGTGGTGCAGCACGGTGCTAGGTAGTGCAGCACGGTGCTAGGTAGTGCAGCACGGTGCTAGGTGGTGCAGCACGGTGCTAAGTGGTCCAACACGGTGCTAGGTGGTCCAACACGGTGCTAGGTGGTGCAGCACGGTGCTAGGTGGTGCATGCTAGGTGGTGCAGCACGGTGCTAGGTGGTCCAGCACGGTGCTAGGTGGTCCAACACTGTGCTAGGTGGTCCAACACGGTGCTAGGTGGTCCAACACGGTGCTAGGTGGTGCAGCACGGTGCTAGGTGGTCCAGCACGGTGCTAGGTGGTGCTGCACGGTGCTAGGTGGTCCAGCACGGTGCTAGGTGATCCAACACGGTGCTAGGTGGTGCATCACGGTGCTAGGTGGTGCAGCACGGTGCTAGGTGGTGCAGCACGGTGCTAGGTAGTGCAGCACGGTGCTAGGTAGTGCAGCACGGTGCTAGGTAGTGCAGCACGGTGCTAGGTAGTGCAGCACGGTGCTAGGTAGTGCAGCACGGTGCTAGGTGGTGCAGCACGGTGCTAGGTGGTCCAGCACGGTGCTAGGTGGTCCAACACGGTGCTAGGTAGTGCAGCACGGTGCTAGGTAGTGCAGCACGGTGCTAGGTAGTGCAGCACGGTGCTAGGTAGTGCAGCACGGTACTAGGTAGTGCAGCACGGTGCTAGGTAGTGCAGCACGGTGCTAGGTGGTGCAGCACGTTGCTAGGTGGTCCAGCACGGTGCTAGGTGGTCCAACACGGTGCTAGGTAGTGCAGCACGGTGCTAGGTAGTGCAGCACGGTGCTAGGTAGTGCAGCACGGTGCTAGGTAGTGCAGCACGGTGCTAGGTGGTGCAGCACGGTGCTAGGTGGTCCAGCACGGTGCTAGGTGGTCCAACACGGTGCTAGGTGGTGCAGCACTGTTCTAGGTGGTGCAGCAGGGTGCTAGGTGGTCCAACACGGTGCTAGGTGGTGCAGCACGGTGCTAGGTGGTGCAGCACGGTGCTAGGTGGTGCAGCACGGTGCTAGGTGGTGCAGCACGGTGCTAGGTGGTGCAGCACGGTGCTAGGTGGTCCAACACGGTGCTAGGTGGTGCAGCACTGTTCTAGGTGGTGCAGCAGGGTGCTAGGTGGTCCAACACGGTGCTAGGTGGTGCAGCATGGTGCTAGGTGGTGCAGCACGGTGCTAGGTGGTGCAGCACGGTGCTAGGTGGTGCAGCACGGTGCTAGGTGGTGCAGCACGGTGCTAGGTAGTGCAGCATGGTGCTAGGTAGTGCAGCACGGTGCTAGGTGGTGCAGCACTGTTCTAGGTGGTGCAGCAGGGTGCTAGGTGGTCCAACACGGTGCTAGGTGGTGCAGCACTGTGCTAGGTGGTGCAGCAGGGTGCTAGGTGGTCCAACACTGTGCTAGGTGGTGCAGCACGGTGCTAGGTGGTCCAGCACGGTGCTAGGTGGTACAGCACGGTACTAAGTGGCGCAACACGGCGCCAGGTGATCCAGCACTGTACCAAGTGGTCCAACTATTCTATGGATCACCTGATGTTTCACAGACCCATCCAGTTACAAGTCCACTCTCAGATATCTGAACACATTTACCTCCTCTATGCTCCCTCCCTCCAATCTAATATCCAATCTTCGATTACCCGTATTGTTTCTTACCTTAATCACCTTCCTCTTCCGTATGTTTACTCTTCCACTTTCCTACGTCCTAAAATCCACCAAAATCTCTAATTTTGGTGGAGAATCTCCCACAAGAACTGTATCATCGGCAAACAGTAGTTGTAGCAACACGATCTTTGTATCGGATCCGAAATATTTTGACCCCACACCTCGCCCCAACACCCTTGCATTCGTTTCTTTTACAACTATATGTTAAACAGCCATGGTGACATTACACATACCTGCCTAAGACCTACTTTTACTGGGAAATAATCTCCGTTACTCTTACCCTAACCTGAGCCTAACTGCGCTCATCAGAGTTCTTAACTGATTTAACTAGTAGCATAGAAGTATATTGGTGTAGTAGTAGTAGCAGCAGCAGTAGCAGCAGTAACAGTAGCAGCAGCAGTAGCAGCAGTGACAGTAGCAGCAATAACAGTAGCAGCAGTAACAGTAGCAGCAGTAACATTAGCAGCAGTAACACGGCGAGGGCCTTGGTTCGATTCCCAGCCAAAGTAGAAACATTGGGCGTGTTCCTTTCCACCTGTTGTCTATGTTCCCCATCAGTAAAATGGGTACCTGGGTGTTAGTGGACTGGTGTGGGTCGCATCCTGGGACACTGACCTAATTTGCCCGAGATGCTCAGCATAACAAGTGGCTTTCTATGTAGTAGTATGTCATTGTTGTCAGCTAGGACTGTATACCATGTACATGTACTGGTAGTAAATAAAGATTATTATTATTATTATTATTATTATTATTATTATTATTATTATTATTATTAGTAGTAGTAGTAGTAGTAGTAGTAGTAGTAGTAGTAGTAGTAGTAGTAGTAGTATTACTAATGTTTCAATAAACAAGACACAAGTATCATACCAACAATTCTTAAACAAAATTGACAAACTAAACTACATTAAAATTTCGAAGGATCAAACATCACCCAAATGACACCAATTGAATGTTGAATGTTGCGATGATTGATGGGGGAGGGGGAGGGGGAGGGGGGGGAGGGGGGAGGGGAGATGTTTATATACATCTGGAGACAGACAGCAAGCATCATCATCGTGTGCCCCAGGCTCTAGTTCCACCTTCTTAAATACCTTATATAAGAACATAACAAAGGAGGGGCACTGCAGGAGGCCTACTGGCCCACACAAGGTACCTCCTCCTCAAAACAACACATAATCACCTATTTTTTTTTAAGAATGTTCCAGTTTTTCGGAGAATGTTCCATTTGTTTTAAGAATGTCCCAATTTTCTGTTAAGAATGACCCATTTTTTGTTTAATAATTGAACACTGTGTTCACCGGATAACTGAACACTGTGTTCACCGGATAACTGAACAGTGTTCACTGAATAACAACTGAACACAGTGTTCACTGAATAACAACTGAACACAGTGTTCACTGAATAACAACTGAACACAGTGTTCACTGAATAACAACTGAACACAGTGTTCACTGAATAACAACTGAACACAGTGTTCACTGAATAACTGAACACAGTGTTCACTGAATAACAACTGAACACAGTGTTCACTGAATAACAGCTGAACACAGTGTTCACTGAATAACTGAACACAGTGTTCACTGCATAACTGAACACAGTGTTCACTGAATAACAACTGAACACAGTGTTCACTGAATAACAACTGAACACAGTGTTCACTGCATAACAGCTGAACACAGTGTTCACTGGATAACTGAACACTGTGTTCACTGGATAACTGAACACAGTGCTCACTGAATAACAACTGAACACAGTGTTCACTGCATAACTGAACACAGTGTTCACTGCATAACAACTGAACACAGTGTTCACTGAATAACAACTGAACACAGTGTTCACTGCATAACAACTGAACACAGTGTTCACTGAATAACAACTGAACACAGTGTTCACTGAATAACAACTGAACACAGTGTTCACTGAATAGCAACTGAACACAGTGTTCACTGCATAACAACTGAACACAGTGTTCACTGCATAACAACTGAACACAGTGTTCACTGAATAACAACTGAACACAGTGTTCACTGCATAACAGCTGAACACAGTGTTCACTGGATAACTGAAGACTGTGTTCACTGGATAGCTGAACACTGTGTTCACTGGATAGCTGAACACTGTGTTCACTGGATAGCTGAACACTGTGTTCACTGGATAACTGAACACTGTGTTCACTGGATAACTGAACACAGTGTTCACTGGATAACTGAACACTGTGTTCACTGGATAACTGAACACTGTGTTCACTGGATAACTGAACACTGTGTTCACTGGATAACTGAACACTGTGTTCACTGGATAACTGAACACTGTGTTCACTGGATATCTGAACACTGTGTTCACTGGATAACTGAACACTGTGTTCACTGGATAACTGAACACAGTGTTCACTGGATAACTGAACACAGTGTTCACTGAATAACAACTGAACAGTGTTCACTGAATAACAACTGAACAGTGTTCACTGAATAACAACTGAACACAGACTGTTTTCAACTTGGAATATAAACAACACATCCCCCACTTCTCTCTCTACTTCCCCCTCCTTCCCTCCCTCTCCCCTCTTCTCCCTCCTTCCCCCCTCCTCTCCCTCCTCTCCCTCCTTCCCTCCCTCCTTCCCTACCTCCCTCCCTCCTTCCTTACCTCCCCCCTCCTTCCCTCATTCCCCTCTGATGACCTGTTCAAGTTTTATCCAATCACAGGTGTCCTTTCAAACACCCATAGCGAGCTGTTCAAGATTTAGCCAGTCACAGACGTCTTCTCAATACCCTCCCCCCCCCCACCCTCCATACGATCTGTTCAAGATATAATCAATCACAGACGTCCTTTTATAACTCCAAGGCTGGCTGTTCAATATTTGACCAATCGCAAAAATCCTCTCAAACTCCCCCATTGCGAACTGCTCAAGTTTCAGCCAATCAGTGAGGTCCTCGCAGATGTAAACAGTATGCTTTCCCACGAGCAAACAACTTTGGCTCTTACGTACTCCACGAACACGGTTCATTTTCCCATAACCTAACTGGAGCTGTATATTCTTATTGGCCCCCAGTGGCAGTTGTACACTTCTAGACTACTGTTGTTCATCATAACATGGTGTATAATATACACACAACCACATTATACACACTATACTAATATACTCAAGCACAATTAGACTGTATACTTGTGTTTGAGTGTATTAGTGTGTAGTTGACTGCATTATTCACTAATATATTCATATACAATATATATATATATATATATATATATATATATATATATATATATATATATATATATATATATATATATGTGTGTGTGTGTGTGTGTGTGTGTGTGTGTGTGTGTGTGTATATGTCGTGCCCAATAGGTAAAACTGGTCAATTATCAAGAACTCATTTAAAATTAAATCCTTTCTATAATTTTCTCTTATACGCTTAAAGATATATTTTTTCATTTATGTTATTATAACAAGCGCAATTTAATTTAGCCTAACCCAACTAAATATATTTTAGATAAGTTTACAATAATTTAATAATAAACAAAACACAATGAAATATTTTTTTCGTTAGATTCAGAATGAATTTTGCAAAATTATTGCATACACAAATTTTCGCTTGCCTTATTCGGCAAGAAGAGCGTTGCTAGTTAAGCCAAAATCGCAAGTTTTACCTACTCAGTAGGACACAAACACACACACACACACACACACACACACACACACACACACAGACACACACACACACACACACACACACACACACACACACACACACACACACACACACACACACACACACACACACACACAGCAGAGGTATGATAAAGCTCACGGCTCAGGGAGAGTGACCTAGTAGCGATCAGTGAAGAGGCGGGGCCAGGAGCTCGGACTCGACCCCCGCAACCTCAACTAGGTGAGTACAACTAGGTGAGTACACACACACACACACACACACACAACTCTGGAAAGTCATGCAAAGTCTGCAAAGTCATGAAGATTGGGGAAGGGCAAAGAAGACTGCAGACGGAGTACAGTCTAGGGGGCCAGAGACTACAAACCTCACTCAAGGAAAAAGATCTTGGGGTGAGTATAACACCAGGCACATCTCCTGAAGCGCACATCAACCAAATAACTGCTGCAGCATATGGGCGCCTACCAAACCTCAGAACAGCATTCCGACATCTTAATAAGGAATCGTTCAGGACCCTGTACACCGTGTACGTTAGGCCCATATTGGAGTATGCGGCACCAGTTTGGAACCCACACCTAGCCAAGCACGTGAAGAAACTAGAGAAAGTGCAAGGTTTGCAACAAGACTAGTCCCAGAGCTAAGAGGTATGTCCTACGAGGAGAGGTTAAGGGAAATCAACCTGACGACACTGGAGTACAGGAGAGATAGGGGGGACATGATAACGACATACAAAATACTGAGAGGAATTGACAAGGTGGACAAAGACAGGATGTTCCAGAGATTGGACACAGCAACAAGGGGACACAGTTGGAAGTTGAAGACACAGATGAATCACAGGGATGTTAGGAAGTATTTCTTCAGCCACAGAGTAGTCAGAAAGTGGAATAGTTTGGGAAGCGATGTAGTGGAGGCAGGATCCATACATAGCTTTAAGCAGAGGTATGATAAAGCTCACGGCTCAGGGAGAGTGACCTAGTAGCGATCAGTGAAGAGGCGAGGCCAGGAGCTATGACTCGACCCCTGCAACCTCAACTAGGTGAGAACTAGGTGAGTACACACGTTCTTTACCGTCAAGTGAGGGACTCAGAAAATATTGACCTCTAGCTCAGGATAAATCAGTGATTAAAATGAAGAATGAACGGGGGATTCGAACCGTGGTCCTGACATGTAGCAGCCCCAACACTCTACCACTAAGCCACGAACCTTACAATAGGAAGCTTTCACATATAACACCTGTATGCTTTGTCTGTATAAGGGGCACTAAGTAGGCGCTGCTGTCTCGTGTCAGCTCCAGAAGCTCATGTTCCGTCTCTCTTTATATCATACAGTGAAACTTACACAGACAGGTCACAGAAGTGCTCTATCTCCTTATTATATTATAAGCTTCGTAGCTTTGTGGTGTAGCGCTGGGCTGCTACATACCAAGTCCATGGTTCGAATCCTCGCTCAGTTTTTTATTTATTCACACACACACACACACAAACACACACACACACCAGTAAAGAGGCGAGGCCAGGAGCTATGACTCGACCCTTGCAACCATAAATAGGTGACTACACATACCAAAACAATCTTGGCACTTAAACTCTCTCTAGTTTACCTCTCAGTTAATCCACCAGCTTACTACGCACCTCCAACACTCACTTGTTTCTTGACTCTCTCTCTCTCTCTCTCTCTCTCTCTCTCTCTCTCTCTCTCTCTCTCTCTCTCTCTCTCTCTCTCTCTCTCTCTCCCTGCTGCTGCTATGACTGGGCTTGCTACCTAGCACTTACGTTTTCATGAACGCCCAGCAGCTTCGCCCAGCCCTGTTGCTAGGCCTTGCTAGGTGGGAGAGGGAGGGGGGAGCAGCCGTCTGCATGTGCTGAGATCCAAGGGAGCCACGCCCCCTTCTCTCTCCCTCATTCTCTCCTTCCCTCTATCTATACCCACCTCCGTCCCCCTCCCTCGAAAGGATCACTTTCTCAAAGTATTTTTGAGAGAGAGAGCGAGGGAGAGAGAAAAAACGAGAGAGAGAGAGAGAGAGAGAGAGAGAGAGAGAGAGGTGTTAAGCTTTAACGCAAATTACAAAAATAATTCTTGTAACCCAGAGGTAGGTGACAGCGGAGGTCCTCTGACGTGAGTGACGCACTACTGAGAGAGCTTTCGTAATACGCAATACGCGAGGAAAACACAGGATATGTCAATGAAATACGCTATAGGACGTGTTCACTCATCCACAACTCTGTGTCACCAAACCAGTACTTTCCTATATCCTCCTGGATCTAGATTTTCCAGCTTAAAACCATTGCTGCGAGTCCTGTCTAGGCTAGATATTATCAGCACACTATTTACATCCCCCTTTATTTATTCCTGTCTTCCACTTATAAGCTTCAATCATATCCCCTAATTCTACGTCTTTCTAGAGAAATTTGATTCAGGGCCCTTAGTCTATCCACATAGGGAAGGTTTCTGATACATGGGATCATCTTTGTCATCCTCCTTTGTACATTTTCCAGAAATTTATATCCATTCTCATCAGCCACGGTGACCAAAACTGTGCAGCATAATCAATAAAGCCTAACCAAGGATGTGAGTTGAAGAACAACCTGAGGACTCCTATTGGCCCCATGCTTCTTGATATGAAGCCAAAGGATTCTATCACTTTATTGCACGAACATATGCACTGTTGTCTTGGACGTTCAGATTACTGCTAGCAGAACTCCTAAATCTTTTTCGCAATCCGTAATATTAAGATCTACATTATTTAGTTTATATGTGGCACGTGGTTATTGTCTATCAACATTTAGAACTTCATTTGTCTATGATAAACTGCATCTGCCCTTCTCCGACCACTGCATCAGTCTATTCAAATCTTCCTGGAGTGCTCGAATGTCCTCGTCAGAATGAATTCGACGGCCTATTTTGGTGTCATCGGCAAACTTGCCGATGTCGCTCTCCTGTACCCTCATCATATTAGTTTGCTGTAGATTGTGAACAGCAGGGGCCCAACACCTGGCCCCTGTGGAACACACCATATGACGCTTCCCCACTCTGATTTCTCCCCCAGACATGCAAACTCTCTGCTGCCTATTTGTCAACCATGCCTCTGTAGGAAAAAAATTTCTCCTCCTATTCCATGTGCTTTAATTTTCCTCAATAGTCTCGATGTGGGACCTGTCAAAACGCCCCCACTGAAATTATATACACAATATCCTGTTGTTCATGATCTACTCCTCAAATACCTTAGTGAAAAGTTAATAAATTCGTAAGGCAGGAACGTCCCTTTAGCAAAACCATGAGATTCGTTGATTAATTTGTGCTTTTCAAGGTGGCTACAGACTGCCTCGGCAATTATTGATTCATAAATTTTCCACTATGGAGTTAGGAAACATTGGTCTATAGTTCAAGCTAAGGACCTGTCACCTGTTTTGAAAATAGGTATCATTTGCCATTTCCACTTATCTGGCACCATGCCAGTTGCAGTGATGTTTGAAAAGATTAGCCAAAGGTGTGCTAAGCTCCTCTTTACATTCCTTTAGAGAACCCACTTGCATACAGTTCATGGGCTGAGTTGTTAGGTTTTATTTATCTATTTGCCCTAAGGACCATGTCACTTGTGACCCTAATAGTGCACAGTTTATTATCGTCCTGATACATAATTTATCATTACTGGAATATACTGGTATCCTCCTGTGTAAAAACTGAGAGGAAGTATGTGTTAAACAGTGAGAGCAGTGTGCTAGAGACGTATTAGCGGATTTACCCTTCATTGAAGAAGCAATAAATACGTGAGATCATTATTTAGTTGTAGCTACAGTAAGAGGCAGCTGGAGTAAGAAAGAAGTGAAAACTAAATAAATTAGGATAGGGAATAATAATAATAATAATAATAATAATAATAATAATAATAATAATAATAATAATAATAATAATAACAATAATAATAATAATAATAATAATAATAATAATAATAATAATCTTTATTTCTACAAGTACATATACAAGGTATACAGACCATAGCTGACATCAATGCCATACTACTGCAGAAGTCCCTTGTTATTCTGAGCATTTTGGGCAAATTAGGTCAATTTTGTCCCAGGATGCGACCTACACCAGTCGACTAACACCCAGGTACCTGTTTTACTGACAGGTGAACAGGGACAGCAGGTGTAAGGAAACAAGCCCAGTGTTTCCACTCCTTGCCGGGGATCGAACCACGGACCCCTCAGCGTGTGAATCGAGAGCTTTGCCTACCAGGCCACGAGTATTGGGAGAAAGATGGGTTAGAGAGAGAGAGAGAGAGAGAGCGCAGGTAATGAGGAGGAGGTCGAAGAGGTATGGGGAATATTTAATGTTGTGTCACAGTGTACAGTAGTCTACTACTATATATAGGATATAGGAGGGAGGGTACGGGAGGGAAGAGGAGTGACTGGTGGAATGAGGATGTCAGAGTATGGTTCTCTCCATGTAGGAATGATATACTTGA
>NC_091371.1:15551611-15606611 GCF_038502225.1 Cherax quadricarinatus | reverse complement strand
TAAGAAGAGGTATGACAAAGCTCAGGAAGCAGAGAGAGGATCCAGTAGCGATCAGTGAAGAGGCGGGGCCAGGAGCTGAGTCTCGACCCCTGCAACCACAATTAGGTGAGTACAATTAGGTGAGTACACACACACACACACACACACACACACACACACACACACACACACACACACACACACACACACACACACACACACACACACACACACACACACACACACACACACACACACACACACACACACACACACGCACACACACACACACACACACACTCACACACACACACACACACACACACACACACACACACACACACACACACTCACTCACACACACACACACACACACACACACACACACACACATACACACACACACACACACACACACACACACACACACACACACACACACACACTCACTCACACACACACACACACACACACACACACACACACACTCACTCACTCACACACACACACACACACACACACACACACACACACACTCACACACACACACACACACACACACACACACACACACACACACACACACACACTAAGGGACATCGATACCTCAAAGGCAATGGGACCGGACAACATCTCCCCGTGGGTCCTTAGAGAGGGAGCAGATATGTTGTGCGTGCCACTTACCACAATCTTCAACACGTCCCTGGAAACTGGGCAACTACCTGAGGTATGGAAGACGGCAAATGTAGTTCCCATTTTTAAAAAGGGAGACAGAAAAGAGGCACTAAACTATAGACCTGTGTCATTGACGTGTATAGTATGCAAAATTATGGAGAAGATTATCAGGAGGAGAGTGGTGGAGCACCTGGAACGGAACAAGAGTATAAATGCCAACCAGCACGGATTCACGGAAGGCAAATCTTTTGTCACAAACCTTCTGGAGTTTTATGATAAAATAACAGAAGTAAGACACGAGAGAGAGGGGTGGGTTGATTACATCTTCTTGGACTGCAAGAAGGCCTTTGACACAGTTCCTCACAAGAGATTAGTGCAGAAGCTAGAGCATCAGGCGCATATAACAGGAAGGGCACTGCAATGGATCAGAGAATACCTGACAGGGAGGCAACAACGAGTCATGGTACGTAATGATGTATCACAGTGGGCACCTGTGACGAGCGGGGTCCCACAGGGGTCGGTCCTAGGACCAGTGCTATTTTTGGTATATGTGAACGACATGATGGAAGGGTTAGACTCAGAAGTGTCCCTGTTTGCAGATGATGTGAAGTTAATGAGGAGAATTAAATCTGATGAGGACCAGGCAGGACTTCAAAGAGACCTGGACAGACTGGACACCTGGTCCAGTCCTGGCTCATCACAGAAGACCACAGACAGAGTATAGGCTAGAAATGGCTTCCAAAGACTGCGAATTTAATCCTGCCAAATGCAAAGTCATGAAGATTCCGAGTAAGGGAAGGGTATGTCACAGAAGCACCACAGACACGTCAAGTATAGGCGTCAGGGGAGACATGATAACGACATATAAAATACTGCGTGGAATAGACAAGGTGGACAAGGACAGGATGTTCCAGGGAGGGGACACAGAAACAAGAGGCCACAATTGGAAGTTGAAGACACAAATGAGTCAGAGAGATATTAGGAAGTATTTCTTCAGTCATAGAGTTGTAAGGCAGTGGAATAGCCTAGAAAATGACGTAGTGGAGGCAGGAACCATACACAGTTTTAAGACGAGGTTTGATAAAGCTCATGGAGCGGGGAGAGAGAGGGCCCAGTAGCAACCAGTGAAGAGGCGGGGCCAGGAGCTAAGACTCGACCCCTGCAACCACAAATAGGTGAGTACAAATAGGTGAGTACACACACACACACACACACACACACACACACACACACACACACACACACACACACACACATACACACACTCACTCACTCACTCACTCACACACACACACACACACACACACACACACACACACACACACACTCACACACACACACACACACACACACACACACACACACTCACACACACACACACACACACACACACACACACACACACACACACACACACACACACACGCACGCACACGCACATACAAACACGAGAAATAGACAAGGTGGACAAAGACAGGATGTTCCAGAGATGGGACACAGTAACAAGGGGACACAATTGGAAGTTGAAGACTCAGATGAGTCAAAGGGATGTTAGGAAGTATTTCTTCAGTCTTAGAGATGTCAGGAAGTGGAATAGTCTGGTAAGTGATGTAGTGGAGGCAGGAACCATGCATAGTTTTAAGACGAGGTATGATAAAGCTCATGGAGCAGGGAGAGAGAGAGGACCTAGTAGCGACCAGTGAAGAGGCGGGGTATCGACCCCTGCAACCACAAATAAGCGAGTACAAATAGGTGAGTACACACACACACCCACACTCGGAAGGAATAGACTCCGAAGTGTCCCTGTTTGTAGATGATGTGAAGTTGATGAGAAGAATTCAGTTGGACGAAGACCAGGCAGAACCAGTTTCTGGACAGGCTGCAGGCCTAGTCCAGAAACTGGCTCCTGGAGTTCAACCCCACCAAGTACAAAGTCATGAAGATTGAGGAAGGGCAAAGAAGACCGCAGACGGAGTACAGTCTAGGGCGCAAGAGACTATCAACCTCACTCAAGGAAAAAGATCTTGGGGTGAGTATAACACCAGGCACATCTCCTGAAGCGCACATCAACCAAATAACTGCTGCTGCATATGGGCGCCTGGCAAACCTCAGAACAGCATTCCGACATCTTAATAAGGAATCGTTCAGAACCCTGTACACCGTGTACATTAGGCTCATATTGGAGTATGCGGCACCAGTTTGGAACCCACACCTAGCCAAGCACGTAAAGAAACTAGAGAAAGTGCAAAGATTTGCAGCAAGACTAGTCTCAGAGCTAAGAGGTATGTCCTACGAGGAGAGGTTAAGGGAAATCAACCTGACGACACTGGAGGACAGGAGAGATAGGGGGGACATGATAACTGTGCTAGCTGCCTGGCCCAGTTGCTAACGCGACGGTCTGGAGTTTTGAGACTCTGACCGCGGGTTCAAACCCCACCCGTGGCATGGTAGGTATAATTAGGTTAGGCTGGTTAGGTTAGGTTAGGTTACAAATGCCTTAAACGATAAGTATATAAAGAATTAACTAGATTATACAAGGTGAGGCGCATATTGGTAGCACTGGTACAAGACACCTTAGGGAGGTGTATTTATCTTAGTATATATAAGCTGAAAGTGTCACTGGAAATAAGTTTATCTGACTTTTCTGGGTTATCCCAGGTTCTCTACACATGTTACTACGTATGGTAATCTTTGTAACTATAATTGTGTATACCTGAATAAACTTAACCCCTGCTGTTTTGGGCTTAAAGTATTCTTATCTGGTGGCGAAGAGGCTAGTCTTAATGACTTTCGTGTAGTCGACAGGATTTAAACCCACCATTAACCAGCCAATCAGCGTACTGTATAGGTGCTCCGAAATGCATTTGTCGAGGATGTGTAGTGACTGGATTGGTAGTGTCTCTACCTAGTGTTGTGTGTTTCTAACGCATTGCAACTGTTATTGAGTCATTAGTCTGTAAATAACCACCAGTATAAGTTGGTCAGGCTAGTCCTCGGATCTGTAGCTCGGTTGGTAGCGCACTCACCTCACACACATTGACGTCCGTGATTCGATCCCCGGTGTGGGTGTAAATATTACGACGTGTTTTCTTAAGACACCTGCTGTCCCTGTTCACCTAGCAGTAAATAGGTACCTCAGGGTTAGTAGACTGGTGTGGGGTCGCATCCTGGGGGGACAAGATTAACCTAATTTGCCTGATATGCTCTGCATAACCAGGGGCTTTCTGTATAGTATATCATTAATGTCAGCTGTGGTCGTGAACCACCCATGTAGCGTTAATGACAGTCGTGTAGTAGATAGTCTTTAAACCCCATTAACCAAGCATAGTCTTAACGACCCTCTTATAAGTTGTACATGTACTTGTAGAAATAAAGATTATTATTATTATTATTATTATTATTATTATTATTATCTGTGTAAATATCTTGATTGCTGGCCACAGGATGCGACTGGGTTGTTCTGGGGTTTAACGCCCCCGCGGTCCGGTCCATAACCAGGCCTCGTGGTGGATCAAAGTCTGATCAACCAGGCTGTTACTGTAGGCCACACGTAAACCATCGTAAAAGCCACAGCCCGGTTCGTCAGGTACTGACTTTAAGTGCCTGTCCAGCTGCCTCTTGAAAACAGCCAGGGATCTATTCGTAATCCCCTTCATGCATGCTGGGAGCCAGTTGAACAGTCTTGGGCCCCTGACACTTGGGTTATCTCTTAGTGTACTCGTGGCTTCCCTGCTTATCACTGCTTATCACTGGGGATGGAGCAGGTAACTGATAGCTGTATGTGTTTTATCTTACCAGCGATGTGTGCTGGGTGAGTTACCCTGAAATATGTCTATTCTGGTACACAACACGTAAATACAGCTACACAAATTATCATACATAGTAACATATGTGTAAATTAATAATAATAATAATAATAATAATAATAATAATAATAATAATAATAATAATAATATTATTATTATTATTATTATTATTATTATTATTATTATTATTATTATTATTATTATTATTTCTACATGCACAACGTGTACATTACCTACAATAACCCCAACAAAAAGGTCAGACAAAGTGTATTATTTCCAGTAAGGTCATCGTAGTGACTTCTATTGGGGTCAGTTCTTGTAAATAACGTTCAGATGTGAACGTTCATCCCTTATGGTGCCAGACAGGACTCCTCGGGTAAATAAAACATTACAGTGTTGTCTTATGATGACTTAGACACTTGTGGCTTACGTGCGGCCAGAAGTAAGAGCCTGCTTGATCACATCCTGATCCACCTCAATTCCTGGTCTCAGAACGGGCCGCGGGGGCGTTGACCCCCGAAATCCTCTCCAGATATCTGGAGATACCCAGATTTCTTTATCTGTTGACGTTTCGCCATCCAATATAGCTACCCAGATGTTGTACATGTGTCTAAATCTTTATTTTGTCGGTATTGTGTACCAGATATTTGAAGTAATGGAGTGGGGATTGTCGGGGAGGAATTTTGAAGACGGGGTTTATGTAGGGGGAGAGAGGGTAAGGGAATAAGAAACGGAATGGTATTGGCGGAATGGAGTAGGAAGGGGAGGATTATCGGGTAGGGGAGTAGAGGGAGGGAAGAGAGAGAGAGAGGGGAGGATGGGGGAATGGTGGGAAAGTGGGTAGGGAAGGTTAGGGAATGGGTGGGGAAGAGGTATTGGTTGGGGTGGTGGTGTGCGTGGCAACAGTGGATAGATCGGAGGCGCTGGACGCGACAGTGTCGGTGTGCTCTTGTTGCTGTTCTTGCTGTGTCTGCTGTTGCTTCTGCTCCTGGTGTTATTGCTACTGTTGTTGCTGCGTCTGTTGTTGCCTCTGCTCCTGGTGTTATTGCTGCTGCTGTTGCTGCGTCTGCAGCGTCTGTTGTTGCCTCTGCTCCTGATGTTATTGCTGCTGCTGTTGCTGCGTCTGCAGCGTCTGTTGTTGCCTCTGCTCCTGATGTTATTGCTGCTGCTGTTGCTGCGTCTGCAGCGTCTGTTGTTGCCTCTGCTCCTGGTGTTATTGCTGCTGCTGTTGCTTGCGTCTGCAGCGTCTGTTGTTGCCTCTGCTCCTGATGTTATTGCTGCTGCTGTTGCTGCGTCTGCAGCGTCTGTTGTTGCCTCTGCTCCTGATGTTATTGCTGCTGCTGTTGCTGCGTCTGCAGCGTCTGTTGTTGCTTCTGTTCCTGGTATTATTGCTACTTTTGCTAGTGCTGCTGTCTGTGCTGCCGCTGCTTTTGTTGTCACTATCGCAGCTGCTGTTGCTTTTGCTGTTGCCACTGTTGTTGCTGTCCCCTTCCTCTCCTATCCACCTCTTCAAACCCAACAACAACAAATCCTCAACAAAAGCACAAACAACAACAGCAACAATAACATTAAAGCAGTCTGTGTATTTTCAAGAGGCGAACTAAAATAAATCATACACCAACTCATTCGACCGTCAACTTTTCCAATGCTTTGTCGGGACTAATTTTATTCTCCATGCCTCGATAGATTTCCTCCGAGCCATCTATCACTCAATTTCCCTTTTGTTCCATTAAACATGACTGAGCGAAGGCTCAAAGTCATGTCTAATTATCACGAGTTTGGTAATAAGATATCAAAAGGACTCCAATTAGAAATATGTTACTTGGTCTGGCGTTTTTAAGAGGTACTCTTAGGTAATTTACACATATGTTACTATGTAGTATGATTTGTGTATGT
Organism: Cherax quadricarinatus; assembly: GCF_038502225.1. Lineage (NCBI taxonomy): Eukaryota > Metazoa > Arthropoda > Malacostraca > Decapoda > Parastacidae > Cherax > Cherax quadricarinatus. The sequence goes on along the minus strand of NC_091371.1, from coordinate 15,600,255 downwards.
GTATTTATGTGTACCTGGACCTAAGTTTACTTACTACCTGGTGCATGTACCTAAGTAAGCTTACTCACTTACTAGGGGAGCAGGGAAAGGGCAAACGAGAGAGAGGAGTAAATAGTTGAGTTTCCCCTTGGACGTTTTTTTTTTCGAGAACTGTATTGAATAATTTTTCGCGTTCTCCGCGAGTACTTTGCGTCCTCCGTGAGTACTATGTGTCCTAAGCGAGTACTTTGCGTCCTCCGTGAGCACCTTGCGTCTCCCGCGAGTATCCTGCGTCGAAATCAAGTCGTCTAGGCAGCCTCCAGGAAGCTGCCTAGACTCCCGTTCGAATTCCTCCCTGTTCTTTGTTATAAAACCACTTGTTTGCGTGGAGCCATTAACATATTATTATTATTATTAAAGATTCGCCGGTATTCTCCCGGCCCGGGCCTTTTCCAAGTGGTGGCCCGGCCTTGGCTCCCTCTTTAGGGAGTATCTGAGACCTAAGTCTCCCATGGGAGGAGGCACAAGTACCTCCTCTCATCTTCGGGACCAACTGTCCCCAGGCCTAGCCACAAGCTAGGCCTCTCTGGTCTGCCATCCCCGCCCTCAAGGGGGCTAATGGGAATGACAGTGTTGTGAGCTGCAAGCTCTGGCTCAGGCACCTACCCTACCCTACCCTAGAAAGGCTGGGCATGGTGTCGATGTATTAATGTCTTTAAAACTGCCAGAACTTGCCATAGCAAGTTGGTTTCTATAAAACAATATTAATTATATAATATTGTAATACTGAAATAATGTTTTCAGTGTTGTTTTCATACTGAGAATTATCTTCACTTTATAAGGTAGGCCAATAAACTTTTGTTATGGTAAAAAATAATTTTTTTGTGAGATAAAACAGAATCAGTATATATTTTAATCGAAATTAAGGTTGTTATGACACCCAAGGAAGGTTGTTATGACACTCAAGGAAGGTTGTTATGACACTCAAGGAAGGTTGTTACGACACTCAAGGAAGGTTGTTATGACACTCAAGGAAGGTTGTTATGACACTCAAGGAAGGTTGTTATGACACCCAAGGAAGGGTGTTACGACACCCAAGGAAGGGTGTTACGACACCCAAGGAAGGTTGTTATGACACCCAAGGAAGGGTGTTACGACACCCAAGGAAGGTTGTTATGACACCCAAGGAAGGGTGTTACGACACCCAAGGAAGGGTGTTACGACACCCAAGGAAGGGTGTTACGACACCCAAGGAAGGTTGTTACGACACCCAAGGAAGGTTGTTACGACACCCAAGGAAGGTTGTTACGACACCCAAGGAAGGGTGTTACGACACCCAAGGAAGGTTGTTACGACACCCAAGGAAGGGTGTTACGACACCCAAGGAAGGTTGTTACGACACCCAAGGAAGGGTGTTACGACACCCAAGGAAGGTTGTTACGACACCCAAGGAAGGGTGTTATGACACTCAAGGAAGGTTGTTACGACACTCAAGGAAGGGTGTTACGACACCCAAGGAAGGTTGTTACGACACCCAAGGAAGGTTGTTACGACACCCAAGGAAGGGTGTTACGACACCCAAGGAAGGTTGTTACGACACCCAAGGAAGGGTGTTATGACACTCAAGGAAGGTTGTTACGACACCCAAGGAAGGTTGTTACGACACCCAAGGAAGGGTGTTATGACACTCAAGGAAGGGTGTTACGACACCCAAGGAAGGTTGTTACGACACTCAAGGAAGGTTGTTACGACACCCAAGGAAGGTTGTTACGACACTCAAGGAAGGGTGTTACGACACTCAAGGAAGGGTGTTATGACACTCAAGGAAGGTTGTTACGACACTCAAGGAAGGTTGTTACGACACCCAAGGAAGGGTGTTATGACACTCAAGGAAGGGTGTTATGACACTCAAGGAAGGGTGTTACGACACTCAAGGAAGGGTGTTATGACACTCAAGGAAGGGTGTTATGACACTCAAGGAAGGGTGTTACGACACTCAAGGAAGGGTGTTATGACACTCAAGGAAGGGTGTTATGACACTCAAGGAAGGGTGTTACGACACTCAAGGAAGGGTGTTATGACACTCAAGGAAGGGTGTTATGACACTCAAGGAAGGGTGTTACGACACTCAAGGAAGGGTGTTACGACACTCAAGGAAGGGTGTTATGACACTCAAGGAAGGGTGTTATGACACTCAAGGAAGGGTGTTACGACACTCAAGGAAGGGTGTTACGACACTCAAGGAAGGGTGTTACGACACTCAAGGAAGGGTGTTATGACACTCAAGGAAGGGTGTTACGACACTCAAGGAAGGGTGTTATGACACTCAAGGAAGGTTGTTATGACACTCAAGGAAGGGTGTTACGACACTCAAGGAAGGTTGTTACGACACTCAAGGAAGGTTGTTACGACACTCAAGGAAGGGTGTTATGACACTCAAGGAAGGGTGTTATGACACTCAAGGAAGGGTGTTACGACACCCAAGGAAGGGTGTTATGACACTCAAGGAAGGGTGTTACGACACTCAAGGAAGGGTGTTATGACACTCAAGGAAGGTTGTTACGACACTCAAGGAAGGGTGTTACGACACTCAAGGAAGGTTGTTACGACACTCAAGGAAGGTTGTTACGACACTCAAGGAAGGGTGTTATGACACTCAAGGAAGGGTGTTACGACACTCAAGGAAGGTTGTTACGACACCCAAGGAAGGTTGTTACGACACTCAAGGAAGGTTGTTACGACACCCAAGGAAGGTTGTTATGACACTCAAGGAAGGTTGTTACGACACCCAAGGAAGGGTGTTATGACACTCAAGGAAGGGTGTTACGACACCCAAGGAAGGGTGTTATGACACTCAAGGAAGGGTGTTATGACACTCAAGGAAGGGTGTTACGACACTCAAGGAAGGTTGTTACGACACCCAAGGAAGGTTGTTACGACACTCAAGGAAGGTTGTTACGACACCCAAGGAAGGGTGTTACGACACTCAAGGAAGGTTGTTACGACACCCAAGGAAGGTTGTTACGACACCCAAGGAAGGGTGTTACGACACTCAAGGAAGGTTGTTACGACACTCAAGGAAGGTTGTTACGACACCCAAGGAAGGTTGTTACGACACCCAAGGAAGGGTGTTACGACACTCAAGGAAGGTTGTTACGACACTCAAGGAAGGTTGTTACGACACCCAAGGAAGGGTGTTATGACACTCAAGGAAGGTTGTTACGACACCCAAGGAAGGGTGTTACGACACTCAAGGAAGGTTGTTACGACACTCAAGAAAGGTTGTTACGACACTCAAGGAAGGGTGTTACGACACTCAAGGAAGGTTGTTACGACACCCAAGGAAGGGTGTTATGACACTCAAGGAAGGGTGTTATGACACTCAAGGAAGGTTGTTACGACACCCAAGGAAGGGTGTTATGACACTCAAGGAAGGGTGTTATGACACTCAAGGAAGGGTGTTATGACACTCAAGGAAGGGTGTTATGACACTCAAGGAAGGGTGTTACGACACTCAAGGAAGGGTGTTACGACACTCAAGGAAGGGTGTTACGACACTCAAGGAAGGGTGTTACGACACTCAAGGAAGGGTGTTATGACACTCAAGGAAGGGTGTTATGACACCCAAGGAAGGGTGTTACGACACCCAGGGAAGGGTGTTACGACACCCAAGGAAGGTTGTTACGACACCCAGGGAAGGGTGTTACGACACCCAGGGAAGGTTATACACGGGTTACACCAACAGTTTCACTACTCAGAAGACCACAATTTCACTAGGGAAGAGCAGCGGTGAGGGACGCTCTCCACAGGCCCACAGAATAATTCATTCATTAAAACCTCCTTCGGTGTTTTGACCTGAGATAAAAGTTATCGTATACAACACGACGGTACTCAGTGTAGAGGGCCTGGCAATCATCTTCGCATAAAGTAACCTCACTTCGCCGTTGATCAGCAGCCTGGGTAAGAGCCTCGAGTTCTCCAGAGAGAGATTCTATTTTTTTGTCCTTCCGCGATGCTATCTGATTCAGTAGAATCAACTCGCGTTCTCTCTCATTAGCAAGAGAACGCTGCTGAACGCCCTGCCTTGTTGCTACTATCATAAAATGGTCAAAAGCGTCAGACTGCTCTTGCCATTCTTCTTTACGTTGTATCCATTTTACCTGCTCATTCTGCAGCTCTTTTGCCCGCCTCTCAGCATCCTCAGATAATTTGCGATGTTGCTCTATATGTTGGATTTTACTCTCTAATATGTGCTCAAGGGACCGGATCTCATAACCTAAGTCTTCTTTGCGAATATTTTCCTTTTTCCACTTTAATAAAAGTTTCTTGTAAGCTTTCCGGTTCTGCTTACGTTCTTTACTGAGGGTTTCGTAGCCGTCGATTGCGTTTTGATGACTGGTTAGCAGAGACTGAGCCTCACTTTTACTTCTTTCTGTTATAATTTTAGCAAATTCGTGATTTTGCTTAAGACTAGAATGTTTACCGCGGAGGGACTCTAGATCACGGTGTTTGTCCTTTAATTCTACTTCTAAAGAAAGTATTATCCCCTCCAGATTTTGTCTCCGGAGTCGTTCTTCTTCACTTTTCTTTACCAAATTTTCTCGTCGGAGCCGCTGTTTCTTAACCCTCCTATTTATATTTTTGTTGTCCTTTCTCTTGTCGTTGTAATCCTGCAGGAGCGTATGGTAGTCCTTCTGCTGGCTGTCATGCTGCTCGACGAGGTCCTTGTAAAGCTTCACCGCCTCTTCGTGAGCTGATGCTACAGTAAGGGATTCCGCCTGCCCCCTCTTCGAGTTGACATGAGCAAGCTCATGCTCCTGCCTGAGACCTGCATGCTTTTGACGGAGTGCCTCTAGTTCTCGGTCTCTGGCGTCGACTAGAGCCCGGAGCGGAGCACGCTTATTTTCTTCATTTTGAATGAGCAGACCTGCCTCGTAAATATCTGAGGCACAGGTAACTGCTAATTCGAACGCCCTTTCGACACTGTGTGTTGCCTCCTGCTCTTGACGTTTAGAATCGGCCAAGAGGAGCTGTAGTTCATTTATATAGGCAGTGATAACATCATCATCGCCGTATTCAGCAGGGTGGCCATTCGGGTGGGCACGCATTTGAATTCTCTCACCCTCGGAATATTCTGGTGTAGGAAGAACACTACGACCGCCCTGTGGAGGAGTATGTTCAGGCACCTCACCACCTAGGATGTGTGGTGCTCCATGCTTCATGTACGGAAGCTTATGTTCAGGCACCAGGCTCTCATCCTCACCAGGAGCAGCCCCATGACGTCCCTGACCACGGAAGCGTCCACGGCCAGCCCCGGAGCGGCCTTCTGCACCCAGTAACCAAAATATGGTTAATAGAACGATTTTTATTATAAGGGATTTCATTATTTCTGAAAAATAGTACGAAAAATAGAAACTGTAGTCACTGGTACTTGATTGAGATGAAAGTTTGATACATGAGGAAACATTTCAGCTTAGTACAGTGGTTGGTAAATGTGGCCCAAGAACTATAGACTAACCGAGGGTCATTAAGGCTGAATGTAACCAGTTCACAGCCAGTCAAGAATACTTAAGTCACCAAACTAAACTTCCAGTGTATATATACAATGAGATATATACACCGAGAAGTGTACATATATTGTTAGTTTAGAAAGACAAGTAAACAAACACGTTTCGGTCCTGGGACCTTGATCACCTCTGAGGTGATCAAGGTCCCAGGGCTGAAACGTTTTCTAATAAATATATCCTAGTGTTTGTTTACACTGTGTCTCTTAACCAATTTGTCGGTATCTCTTACCAAGGTTATACTATACATCTCATTATAAGAAGCCGGAGACAGGTACCAACGTAACAATGATGAGGGACCAGCTCAGCTTCCATACATTGTAATGATAATGATTCCCCGGGAAATGTATCATTATTAAATACATAATCAACTGTAATCACAAAGATTCATTATAACCGAAGGAAGCGTACACAGAACGTTTAGTACAAAACCACATGTAACATCTCTAGGTAGTACAAGTACTGCGTAGTTGTTGATGGTGATGGTAGCGACAGTGACACCGGCAGTGACAGTAGTAGTGACAGTAGTAGTGACAGTAGTAGTGATAGTAGTAGTGACAGTTGTAGTGGAAGTTGTAGTGACAGTTGTAGTGGCAGTAGTAGTGGCAGTAGTAGTGACAGTAGTAGTGACAGTAGTAGTGACAGTAGTAGTGACAGTAGTAGTGGCAGTTGTAGTGGCAGTAATAGTGGGTAGTGACAGTAGTAGTGACAGTAGTAGTGACAGTAGTAGTGACAGTAGTAGTGACAGTAGTAGTGACAGTAGTAGTGACAGTAGTAGTGACAGTAGTAGTGGCAGTTGTAGTGGCAGTAATAGTGGGTAGTGACAGTAGTAGTGACAGTAGTAGTGACAGTAGTAGTGACAGTAGTAGTGACAGTTGTAGTGGAAGTTGTAGTGACAGTTTCAGTGACAGTAGCAGTGACAGTTACTCAGCTGGTCAGGTATCTCCAATACAGGGAGGGTAGAACCTCCACTCTCATACAAGGAAGGAGGATAGAACCTCCACTCTCATACAAGGAGGGAGGATAGAACCTCCACTCTCATACAAGGAGGGAGGATAGAACCTCCACTCTCATACAAGGAGGGAGGATAGAACCTCCACTCTCAGACAAGGAGGGAGCATAGAACCTCCACTCTCATACAAGGAGGGAGGATAGAACCTCCACTCTCATACAAGGAGGGAGGATAGAACCTCCACTCTCATACAAGGAGGGAGGATAGAACCTCCACTCTCATACAAGGAGGGAGGATAGAACCTCCACTCTCATACAAGGAGGGAGGATAGAACCTCCACTCTCATACAAGGAGGGAGGATAGAACCTCCACTCTCATACAAGGAGGGAGGATAGAACCTCCACTCTCATACAAGGAGAGAGGATAGAACCTCCACTCTCATAAAAGGAGGGAGGATAGAACCTCCACTCTCATACAAGGAGGGAGGATAGAACCTCCACTCTCATACAAGGAGGGAGGATAGAACCTCCACTCTCATACAAGGAGGGAGGATAGAACCTCCACTCTCATACAAGGAGGGAGGATAGAACCTCCACTCTCATACAAGGAGGGAGGATAGAACCTCCACTCTCATACAAGGAGGGAGGATAGAACCTCCACTCTCATACAAGGAGAGAGGATAGAACCTCCACTCTCATAAAAGGAGGGAGGATAGAACCTCCACTCTCATACAAGAAGGGAGGGTAGAACCTCCACTCTTATATAAGGAGGGAGGATAGAACCTCCACTCTCATACAAGGAGGGAGGATAGAACCTCCACTCTCATACAAGGAGGGAGGATAGAACCTCCACTCTCATACAAGGAGAGAGCATAGAACCTCCACTCTCATACAAGGAGGGAGGATAGAACCTCCACTCTCATACAAGGAGAGAGGATAGAACCTCCACTCTCATACAAGGAGGGAGGATAGAACCTCCACTCTCATACAAGGAGGGAGGGTAGAACCTCCACTCTCATACAAGGAGGGAGGACAGAACCTCCACTCTCATACAAGGAGAGAGGATAGAACCTCCACTCTCATACAAGGAGGGAGGATAGAACCTCCACTCTCATACAAGGAGGGAGGGTAGAACCTCCACTCTCATACAAGGAGGGAGGATAGAACCTCCACTCTCATACAAGGAGGGAGGATAGAACCTCCACTCTCATACAAGGAGGGAGGATAGAACCTCCACTCTCATACAAGGAGGGAGGATAGAACCTCCACTCTCATACAAGGAGAGAGGATAGAACCTCCACTCTCATAAAAGGAGGGAGGATAGAACCTCCACTCTCATACAAGAAGGGAGGGTAGAACCTCCACTCTTATATAAGGAGGGAGGATAGAACCTCCACTCTCATACAAGGAGGGAGGATAGAACCTCCACTCTCATACAAGGAGGGAGGATAGAACCTCCACTCTCATACAAGGAGAGAGCATAGAACCTCCACTCTCATACAAGGAGGGAGGATAGAACCTCCACTCTCATACAAGGAGAGAGGATAGAACCTCCACTCTCATACAAGGAGGGAGGATAGAACCTCCACTCTCATACAAGGAGGGAGGGTAGAACCTCCACTCTCATACAAGGAGGGAGGACAGAACCTCCACTCTCATACAAGGAGAGAGGATAGAACCTCCACTCTCATACAAGGAGGGAGGATAGAACCTCCACTCTCATACAAGGAGGGAGGGTAGAACCTCCACTCTCATACAAGGAGGGAGGATAGAACCTCCACTCTCATACAAGGAGGGAGGATAGAACCTCCACTCTCATACAAGGAGGGAGGATAGAACCTCCACTCTCATACAAGGAGGGAGGATAGAACCTCCACTCTCATACAAGGAGGGAGGATAGAACCTCCACTCTCATACAAGGAGGGAGGATAGAACCTCCACTCTCATACAAGGAGCGAGGGTAGAACCTCCACTCTCATACAAGGAGGGAGGATAGAACCTCCACTCTCATACAAGGAGGGAGGATAGAACCTCCGCTCTCATACAAGGAGGGAGGATAGAACCTCCACTCTCATACAAGGAGGGAGGATAGAACCTCCACTCTCATACAAGGAGGGAGGATAGAACCTCCACTCTCATACAAGGAGGGAGGATAGAACCTCCACTCTCATACAAGGAGGGAGGATAGAACCTCCACTCTCATACAAGGAGGGAGGATAGAACCTCCGCTCTCATACAAGGAGGGAGGATAGAACCTCCACTCTCATACAAGGAGGGAGGATAGAACCTCCACTCTCATACAAGGAGGGAGGGTAGAACCTCCACTCTCATACAAGGAGGGAGGATAGAACCTCCACTCTCATACAAGAAGGGAGAGTAGAACCTCCACTCTCATACAAGGAGGGAGGGTAGAACCTCCACTCTCATACGAGGAGGGAGGATAGAACCTCCACTCTCATACAAGGAGGGAGGATAGAACCTCCACTCTCATACAAGGAGGGAGGATAGAACCTCCACTCTCATACAAGGAGGGAGGATAGAACCTCCACTCTCATACAAGGAGGGAGGATAGAACCTCCACTCTCATACAAGGAGAGAGGATAGAACCTCCACTCTCATAAAAGGAGGGAGGATAGAACCTCCACTCTCATACAAGAAGGGAGGGTAGAACCTCCACTCTTATACAAGGAGGGAGGATAGAACCTCCACTCTCATACAAGGAGGGAGGATAGAACCTCCACTCTCATACAAGGAGGGAGGATAGAACCTCCACTCTCATACAAGGAGAGAGGATAGAACCTCCACTCTCATACAAGGAGGGAGGATAGAACCTCCACTCTCATACAAGGAGAGAGGATAGAACCTCCACTCTCATACAAGGAGGGAGGATAGAACCTCCACTCTCATACAAGGAGGGAGGGTAGAACCTCCACTCTCATACAAGGAGGGAGGACAGAACCTCCACTCTCATACAAGGAGAGAGGATAGAACCTCCACTCTCATACAAGGAGGGAGGATAGAACCTCCACTCTCATACAAGGAGGGAGGGTAGAACCTCCACTCTCATACAAGGAGGGAGGATAGAACCTCCACTCTCATACAAGGAGGGAGGATAGAACCTCCACTCTCATACAAGGAGGGAGGATAGAACCTCCACTCTCATACAAGGAGGGAGGATAGAACCTCCACTCTCATACAAGGAGGGAGGATAGAACCTCCACTCTCATACAAGGAGGGAGGATAGAACCTCCACTCTCATACAAGGAGGGAGGATAGAACCTCCGCTCTCATACAAGGAGGGAGGATAGAACCTCCACTCTCATACAAGGAGGGAGGATAGAACCTCCACTCTCATACAAGGAGGGAGGGTAGAACCTCCACTCTCATACAAGGAGGGAGGATAGAACCTCCACTCTCATACAAGAAGGGAGAGTAGAACCTCCACTCTCATACAAGGAGGGAGGTTAGAACCTCCACTCTCATACAAGGAGGGAGGATAGAACCTCCACTCTCATACAAGGAGGGAGGATAGAACCTCCACTCTCATACAAGGAGGGAGGGTAGAACCTCCACTCTCATACAAGGAGGAAGGATAGAACCTCCACTCTCATACAAGGAGGGAGGATAGAACCTCCACTCTCATACAAGGAGGGAGGATAGAACCTCCACTCTCATACAAGGAGGGAGGATAGAACCTCCACTCTCATACAAGGAGGGAGGATAGAACCTCCACTCTCATACAAGGAGGGAGGATAGAACCTCCACTCTCATACAAGGAGGGAGGATAGAACCTCCACTCTCATACAAGGAGGGAGGATAGAACCTCCACTCTCATACAAGGAGGGAGGATAGAACCTCCACTCTCATACAAGGAGGGAGGATAGAACCTCCACTCTCATACAAGGAGGGAGGGTAGAACCTCCACTCTCATACAAGGAGGGAGGATAGAACCTCCACTCTCATACAAGGAGGGAGGATAGAACCTCCACTCTCATACAAGGAGGGAGGGTGGAACCTCCACTCTCATACAAGGAGGGAGGATAGAACCTCCACTCTCATACAAGGAGGGAGGATAGAACCTCCACTCTCATACAAGGAGGGAGGATAGAACCTCCACTCTCATACAAGGAGGGAGGATAGAACCTCCACTCTCATACAAGGAGGGAGGGTGGAACCTCCACTCTCATACAAGGAGGGAGGATAGAACCTCCACTCTCATACAAGGAGGGAGGGTGGAACCTCCACTCTCATACAAGGAGGGAGGATAGAACCTCCACTCTCATACAAGGAGGGAGGATAGAACCTCCACTCTCATACAAGGAGGGAGGATAGAACCTCCACTCTCATACAAGGAGGGAGGGTAGAACCTCCACTCTCATACAAGGAGGGAGGATAGAACCTCCACTCTCATACAAGGAGGGAGGGTGGAACCTCCACTCTCATACAAGGAGGGAGGATAGAACCTCCACTCTCATACAAGGAGGGAGGATAGAACCTCCACTCTCATACAAGGAGGGAGGGTGGAACCTCCACTCTCATACAAGGAGGGAGGGTAGAACCTCCACTCTCATACAAGGAGGGAGGATAGAACCTCCACTCTCATACAAGGAGGGAGGGTGGAACCTCCACTCTCATACAAGGAGGGAGGGTGGAACCTCCACTCTCATACAAGGAGGGAGGGTAGAACCTCCACTCTCATACAAGGAGGGAGGGTAGAACCTCCACTCTCATACAAGGAGGGAGGATAGAACCTCCACTCTCATACAAGGAGGGAGGGTAGAACCTCCACTCTCATACAAGGAGGGAGGGTAGAACCTCCACTCTCATACAAGGAGGGAGGGTAGAACCTCCACACTCAGAGAAATGAATCATCCACACGTGTTTAGCTCTTCATTGTTAATTATTATCAATTATAATTTATTACTATTACTATTAAAAATTTTCCCACTTATCTAATTATATCTATCTGTCTATCTTTCCATATCTGTATATATCTCTTCACTTATCCATGTTGCCATCTATCCTGGCATTATTATTATTATTATTATTATTATTATTATTATTATTATTATTATTATTATTATTATTATTATTATTATTATTATTATAACTAGTCATGTGAACACTGAGTCATCTCTACGTACAGTTCTGTAATGTCTTAATTTCATTAGTAAGATACCTTGATCTATCACATAGGTTCAAGAGATGACCATAACACTGATCCCATATTTGGTATTTAGTTGGATCTCTCGTCTGTGTGTGTGTCAAACTACCAGAAGAAGGTGCTTAAGCCTGTCAGAGATACTTGTAACCAAGTTTAAGCCTGTCAGAGATACTTGTAACCAAGTTTAAGTCTGTCAGAGATACTTGTAACCAAGTTTAAGCCTGTCAGAGATACTTGTAACCAAGTTTAAGTCTGTCAGAGATACTTGTAACCAAGTTTAAGTCTGTCAGAGATACTTGTAACCAAGTTTAAGTCTGTCAGAGATACTTGTAACCAAGTTTAAGTCTGTCAGAGATACTTGTAACCAAGTTTAAGTCTGTCAGAGATACTTGTAACCAAGTTTAAGTCTGTCAGAGATACTTGTAACCAAGTTTAAGTCTGTCAGAGATACTTGTAACCAAGTTTAAGTCTGTCAGAGATACTTGTAACCAAGTTTAAGTCTGTCAGAGATACTTGTAACCAAGTTTAAGTCTGTCAGAGATACTTGTAACCAAGTTTAAGTCTGTCAGAGATACTTGTAACCAAGTTTAAGTCTGTCAGAGATACTTGTAACCAAGTTTAAGCCTGTCAGAGATACTTGTAACCAAGTTTAAGTCTGTCAGAGATACTTGTAACCAAGTTTAAGTCTGTCAGAGATACTTGTAACAAAGTTTAAGCCTGTCAGAGAGACTTGTAACCAAGTTTAAGTCTGTCAGAGATACTTGTAACAAAGTTTAAGCCTGTCAGAGAGACTTGTAACCAAGTTTAAGCCTGTCAGAGATACTTATAACCAAGTGTAAGCCTGTCAGAGAGACTTATAACCAAGTGTAAGCCTGTCAGAGATACTTATAACCAAGTCTAAGCCTGTCAGAGAGACTTATAACCAAGTGTAAGCCTGTGAGAGATACTTATAACCAAGTGTAAACCTGTCAGAGAGACTTATAACCAAGTGTAAGCCTGTCAGAGAGACTTATAACCAAGTGTAAGCCTGTCAGAGATACTTATAACCAAGTCTAAGCCTGTCAGAGAGACTTATAACCAAGTGTAAGCCTGTCAGAGATACTTATAACCAAGTCTAAGCCTGTCAGAGATACTTATAACCAAGTCTAAGCCTGTCAGAGATGCTTATAACCAAATCCAAGCCTTTAAGTAACTCGATAATACCTACGCAGTAACGAGCTCTGCTTCCCTGTGTACAGAGTAGAGATATTGCCCAAAGATGAGCCATGAACGAAAAGGGATCAAGAGCTCCTTTGTAAATAGAAAAAGAAAACGGTAGTTCCCAATTAGATAAGGTGGACCTCCATGACAAGCGTCTGCAGAGCGAGTCGCCAACACCCTCTCCTGGGTTTAGTAACCGGTTTCCCAATAAAACCGTAAAAAAAATGATCTTCCACGGTGTTGGTGGAGAGCAAACGTATTATAAGTAAGCTTATTCAGAATTTCACAAATACAGTTACATAGATTATCATACATAGCAGTATAAGTGTAGTGGCCCTGGGATAACCCTAAAAAAGTCAAAGTGACTTATTTCCATTGGGATTTGCTCAGGGAGTAAGACTCATGGCTTTGCCGGTATTTAGGCCTGGGATCCACCTGATCTGATTTGAAGATTTAATCTTCCCGTTTCCCTTTCTGGAGAAAACTTTGCTTCCTTTCTCATCTACACCCAGATTTGGACATCATTTTGTTCCGGACTCCGGGTAGTAAGGCTCAATAAAGCGCCAGGTTTGGTGGCCCTGAATTACCCCAACAACAAGAAGACGGTCCAAGTTAATTTGCAAGTGACGTTGATTGTAACAAGCAACTGCAGTGACCACAGACAACATTGAACCATCACAACGAGAGTCACAACTCGTCCAGTCATCAGGAGGAGAAATATCCAAGTAAACTGCAGTATTGTGAAGAAGCTGAGGTGGACACGGCTTCTCTGTTATTATTGTAATCATGGGGGAGCGCTAAACCCGTAGGATTATACAGTGCATGTAGGGGGGGGGGATGGAAGGTATTCAGGCTCAATTCAGGGAACTGGAGCACAGATCCAATTCCCTGGATCAAGAGCCCCTCGCCAGCGTCAAGGAACATCCATTTTTACAAACGTTTATCACTCAATTTAGTCTTTCGTTCAGTCAAAAAATTAATTCTGAATAATTAATTGATTTCTTTTTTTGAAGGGGGTTATTTTTTAATTTTTATTATTATGAATCTCACTGTAATTAATAAGAACAAAAATGTCTTGATCTTTTCTTAGTTTATCTTAGGTAATTTACACTACGTGTGTACTTATGTGTATATGTACCTAAATAAACTTACTTATTAATGAAGGAACACTGCAGTAGGCCTACTGGCCCTTGGAAAACGACCCTTCTGTACAATTCAGGACATTTATTGAATAAAACATATCACCACAAGTTGTTTATTATTATTATTATTATTATTATTATTATTATTATTATTATTATTATTATTATTATTATTGCTAACCTTATTAGGCAGGTTCAACTCGCACCCACCCATGTACTCGCTCAACCCATATATTTAAAGGTACCCAAAATTCTTTCATCAGTGATGCTACCTGGGGGGTTCTTCCACTCATCTACAACTATATTGCCAAACCAGATTTGTCCACTGGAACCAGTTGGTGTGAGTCCTGTCTTTGTTGGATATTCTCAGCATCGTATTGATATCCCCTTTATTTTTTCGTGTTTTCCATTTGTGATGAATGGTTTTGAAAACTGACAGGTTGAAGAATTGAGACACTTATGCAACACATGGGAATCTTTATTGAAGAAACGTTTTGCCACACAGTGGCTTCATCAGTCCAATACAAAGTAGAAGTGGGTAAGGAGAGGAGGAGTTTGAGGTAATCAGTCCCTCAACCTGGAATCGATGTGTTCAGTCCATCACTCTTGTAGGAAGTACAGCATAGGGCCAGAGAAGTGGCTTATATACTGCAGTCAGGTGAGTCGAAGCAGGAGGAGGCAGGATCACAGTGGAACCATCCACTAGTGTAAGTAGGTCGTTGTCCAAAGGTTGGACAAGTGTTGAAGTCTTTGTACCAAGATCCCATGTGGAAGGTCCCACTGTGATCCCGCCTCCTCCTGCTTCGACTCGCCTGACTGCAGTATATAAGCCACCTCTCTGGCCCTATGCTGTACTTCCTACAAGAGTGATGGACTGAACACATCGATTCCAGGCTGAGGGACTGGTTACCTCAAACTCCTCCTCTCCTTACCCATTTCTGCTTTGTATTGGACTGATGAAACCACTGTGTGGCAAAACGTTTCTTCATTGAAGATTCCCGTATGTTGCATAAGTGTCTCAATTCTGTTTTTCATTTGTACACACCACTGTACATATCAGTCATCGTACACAGCCATTGTACACTTCAACTATTGTGTATATCAATCACTGTACACATCAAGCACTGTACACATCAGTCATTTTACACATCAGTCATTGTATATGTACGTCTATCATTGTACACATCAATCATTGTCAAGTCAGTCAGTTGTGACAATGGACCAGGATAGACCTTAGTGTTATCACAATTTCTTCCTATCCTAAATGTGAGTTATTTGTGAATTATTCCAGTCATGGTATTGTGACTTTTATTTTTCTGGAGTTAGATTTACTCATATGTCTCATGTCTCACTCCACTGAGATTGAACCCAGGTCCTTTCATTTCTGGGCCCCCCCTCAAGGGAGGTTCCTTGATGCTGGTGAGAGGCTCTTGATCTAGAGAATGCCTTCCATCCCCTCCTCCCCCCAAGGTGCTGTATAATCCCTGCTGGTTTAGCACTCCCCATGTTAATAATAATTTGTGGGCCACAAAACACTATTGATCGTTATGAGATACCACTTTATCCTCTTCTGCTCTACAGTATTCACACATCATTGTGCGTGTATGGGGCTAAGGATGCCCATGGCCTGGTTGACAATGCTCTCACCTCACACATTGAGTGCTGTTGGAAACATTGGGCATATTTCCTTACACTAGCTGTCCCTGTCCATCTAGCAGTAAGTAGGTACCTAGATGTTAGCAGACTGGTGTGGGTCGCATCCTGAGGGACACGATTGAAAGGCCCAGTGGAAATAAGACAGACAGTCCACAATGACAGATTGACTTTATTGGGTTATACTGGGTGGCTAACCCTCCGGGTTAAAAATCCAAACAAATCATACTTTAAGGGGTTGGTGTGTACTTCCTGCATCTCACTGCTTATGACAGTGGGTGCACAGATAAAGGACATAGCTTATCAGTAATGCCATAAATAATTTTAAAAAAGACAGTTCAGATTTTATATTTGTTTGAAAAGGATCAGTTTTAGCATGAAAGAGTTAACTTGTTCATTCTTGCTTCCAGATTTGTTCACCGGATGTGGATGATAAATATCGTGTGAGAACTGTTACAATACTACAGTTATGATTGTGGGAAGAAATTGCCTTATAGCAAGGTAAAAATTATCAGAGTGAATATCAAAATGGTATACAGTACCTATAGTATACACTTACTAACCAAGTGTATACCAATACCATTGGTATGCACTTATCAACTTGTTGGTATTGTATTCCATTTTGATATAAAAAAATTTTTTATATAATTTTGTACTAAGCATTTAAGAAAATAAATGGTAGCTATTAGCTATTGATTTTGAATTTGAAATTTCTGAGGTTTTCTTCTAACAACTTGAAACGTGTACATATTATGACACAGTTCCGGTGTGCATTCTCTATGAACTTTACACACTGCATTGCTCTTCCTACTTTCCTTACTTACATGTTGTAAAGTTATTTGGATTTCCATGATCAGTTAAGACTCTTGAATGCATAAGAGATAATATCTCTTAATTTACACATGGGAATCTTTTGAAACTTAACTTCCCTTATGTTGACACAAAAAAAAAAAAT
The DNA here is from genome assembly GCF_038502225.1 of Cherax quadricarinatus. Lineage (NCBI taxonomy): Eukaryota > Metazoa > Arthropoda > Malacostraca > Decapoda > Parastacidae > Cherax > Cherax quadricarinatus. The sequence continues at coordinate 15,583,647 of NC_091371.1, read as the reverse complement.
GACTTGAATCAGACCCAAAAATTAGTTTAGAGGTCTTATAAAAAAAGTCTGATTAATTAGGTACTGGTATCTAGGTTCGCTGCATTTCAGTAGTGTTAAGTTCCTTGGCAGAAAATTTTAACCATAAGTCAGCTTTCAGGAATAAAAGACCCCATTTTAATTTGTTTCATTCAGTATTCAAATATTTTTGTTGGTCTTTGTAAGATTACTGAACCATAAAGGCCTGGTCACAGACCAGGCCGTGATGGCGTTGACCCCCGAAACCTTCTCCAGGTATACTCCAGGTATAGAATATGATGGGGGAGAGGAAAGGTAGGGAGGAAACTTTCCAAAATTTCAAGTGTTATAAAGTTATTGCATATTTTATATGTGCTCTGATAATACATGTAATACTCGTGTACCTGTACCCAAATATACGTACTTACACACTGTGCTGGCATGCAGGTACACATTAAAATCACTAAGAGTGTCCCTCCAGTCTTAATGCCATAGTAATACTAAATGTCTTATTTTATGTTAAATGTCTTATTTTACATTAATATAGACATTTTCATTAATCCATCTATGATATTTTCTTTAACCCCTTGACTGTCGCAACCCCCAATCCTGAGGTGTCTCCTGGTGTCACAAAATTTAAAAAGAAAATAAATAAATTATTTTCTCTTATGAAATGAGAGAGAATCTTTTCTCGATTGTAATGACACCAAAAAAACGAAATTTGATGGAAAACTGATGGAATTACGCTCTCGTGAAGTTAGCGACCTTGGCAATATTTACAAATCGGCGATTTCGCCCACTTTGAACCCTATTTTCGGCTAATTCCATTGTTCCAGTCGACCTAACTCATAGCTATTTCTTTAGAACTCCGTTTTATCTATCGATTGAGTACAAGAAACTGCCCATTTACCAATTTCAACTACCCGATAACGTGGTCAGAAATTTGCAATTTGGCCAATTTTACGAAAATTAAAAAATATGACAATTTCAAAATAAGGTCCAGAATGAACAATGCAGACATTCCTGGCTCTAAAATGACATTTTCTTTGTTCATCAGTCATGTCTCCAAGCCCCTCTGATATTACTCTTGCTTTCTATTTTGAATTTTTATTCAAACAAAAAATAGAAGATTTACTATTATGCAGACTACTCCAGTACTGTAATAACTGTATAAATAACATCAACCCATTCATGACTGCATATTAAAATGGCTAGTTGGGCATTTATTGGACAATGATGTCATTTGTGAACATCGGCAAAAATCAAACATTTCCCCTACTTTGAGCTCCATTTCCAGGCTCTTTTTATAGTAAAATCTATCAAAATCATCTCTTTTTCTATAATATGTTTTCCATTCTATCAAATGAGACCAAGAAAACGAGAATACAACCATAAATACTATACGAAAATAGACCACAAAGTCGGCATTTTAATTAAAAAAAACAGTTGGAGTCTTTTTTTCTCATTATGGACTGTGTGCCCCAGGATTTTTTTTATGTGGTGCACACTGACCACACAGACCCATTCTCTCACATGTGGGCCTACCAGCTTTCTCCTTGATTTGAAGCCACTAGAATTTGAGTACGTATATATACGTCAAACACAGTACCTCGTAGGACGTATATATATGGCCGCGACAGTCAAAGGGTTAAAATTATATAAGAAACACGTTACATAGCATGTAAACGTGCTATGTTTATATGCTGTGGAAGTGTGGTAGCCGGGCAGAGGGAAAACATTGTTTTCTCTGGTCCAGCACCAGAGAAAACATGTTGGAATCTGCGTTTGGCCTAGTCACTCCCCTTAACACTCCGCTTTTGTTTGCAATTCTCAGCATGAATTATTCATTACTTCTCCCTTCGTTTATGATGGCATCTAAAGGTAGTTGTTAGAAACGATTAATTCATTGAACAAGGTACACCTACCATCCAACTTACGACCGAGTTCGGTTCCGAGAAACCGGTCGTAAGTCGAAATGGTTGTAAGTCGAACTTTACTACTGAATATCAACAAAACATTTTTGTAATGACTTTATTTTATTGTTTTATTTTGGTATTTCATGTTTTACTTTACTTTTTATGTTGTTAGCACTGTATTTTATACTGTAAGGTTTAGGATAAACACTGTGTACAACACAAATAGTTATTTATTTCCCAAAAATTTGGCATAAAAAACACGGTCGTAAGTCAAGTGGTCGTAAGTCGAGCAGGTCGTAAGTCGGATGGTAGGTGTATATCGATGGTAATAATATGGCTCTGGGCCGCAGTGTAGGTAGCCGGTAGATGTAGCGCAGGTGGGCTACATCTACCGGCTACCTGCACTGACTTCCAACACATAAATACTACTCACCTCTCATCCACCATTAAGACTACACATATTTTAAGGTAAATAATGAATGTACTGTATGTGTATTTTATCTCTCTGGGCTGCTTTAAATATATATTAAGCTAGGGATGGGAAGCCAGGACTACCTACACCTGACTTCCTACAAATAATTACTTCTCACCTCTCACCCTACATTAATAAAACTACAAATATTTTAAGGTAAGTAATGAATATACTGTGGATATATTTTACTTTTTATTGTGTTTTTTTAATATCTAGTTCTATGACTAACTTAATATAAGTTAGTGTAAACTTGTTGTCTGGCATTTATATGCATTTATAAGTGGAAAACAATGGCGTTCTGCTTTCTGGTGATGTCCGCTTTCTGATAGCCTGGAACCTAACCTGCCATATAAGTGGGGCCCTACTGTATAGAGGTACCAGCATTCATATGAGTGTCAGGCATGGGAAACAAATGTTTCAGTTAGGAGGAGGCTGAAGATTGTAGATGTCATGTTTGAGAGTAGTGTATGATGTGAATACAGGAGGGCCTCGCTTATACAGCAGGTAGGGTTCCGAGCCACTTCTGTAAAGTGAAAATCACCATAAAGTGAAACATACATATCCTTCTTTTTTACTTTCAATTTCATATAAAAGCCTGATAACATATTTACACTATCATATATTAAGTAAGCAATAGAGTTAAGCCTTAAAAATGCACATACAATACACATACATGTATTACTTAGCTTAAAATACACAAATAACCTGCACATAGGAGAGAGGAGATTACGACAATGTTTCGGTCCGACTTGAACCATTTACAAAGTCACACTAACAAAAAGGAGAGAAGGGGGGCAGCATATATAGGCCAGCAAACAGGGATGGGACAAGAGAGGTAGTAGGAAAGGCAGTAGAGAGGTAGTGGTATTAGTAGTACAGTGGACCCCCGGTTAACGATATTTTTTCACTCCAGAAGTATGTTCAGGTGCCAGTACTGACCGAATTTGTTCCCATAAGAAATATTGTGAAGTAGATTAGTCCATTTCAGACCCCCAAACATACACGTACAAATGCACTTACATAAATACACTTACATAATTGGTCGCATTCGGAGGTAATCGTTATGCGGGGGTCCACTGTAGTAATAGTGGAGTCAGAGACCAAGAAAGAGGAGCACTGCAGGAGAGCTAGGGGCCCACAAAGGGTAGAAACAAAAACACAGGGGAGGGGGGAAAGAACCAAACACCCAACGCAGAAGAAAGAAAACCCAAAAAAGAAAGAGTTAAAAGGAAAGAGAAAGAGGGAGGAGAAAAAAGAATCAGGTTACACCATGGGTGTTCTGAAGTTTGGAACATTAAAGAATATAATAGGAAAGGAAGGCATCTGCAGAGACAAAGCCAGAACTAAGATTCATACAAGGAAAGTTGTGTATAAGGGAGGATTTAACTGGCCCCTTCTCTCCTTTCTGTTAGTGTGACTTTGTAAATGGTCCAAGTCGGACAGAAACATTATCGTAAGATCCTCTCCCCAAAGTGCAGGTTATTTGTGTATTATTCCAGTCTTTTTGTTATTTAGCTTAAAATATTTTCATCCTTAGCTTATAGTGAATGGTGAATATATTTATTGTATGAAATCTGAATATATGAAGAATGGGTATACAGTGGAACCCTGAATATTGGCCGTAATCCATTCCAGAAGGTCAGCCTAAATTCAAAAAGGCCTAAATTCGAAGCAATATTTCCCATAAGAATTAATGTAAATACAATTAATCCGTTCTAGACACCCAAAAATATTAACAGAAATACATTTTTTAAAGATTAATTATAGTTTTCCATACACAAAACAATGAGAACTAAATAAAATAAATAAATGAACATTTAAATCACTATTACATAACTTTATTGAAGACTCTTGTTGGCTTATGGAAGACAGGGAGGAGGAGAGAGGGAGGACTGATTATTGTTTGGAAGGGAAATTCCCCCTCCATAAAGACTTTAGGTATCAAATCCCTCTCTGGGGTTACTTCCCTTTCTGCCTGCTACACTCCCTGCATGCCTGCTACACTCCATGCCTGCCTGCTACACTCCCTGCCTCCCTTCCACACTCCCTGTTTCCCTGTTACACTCCCTGCCTCCCTGCTACACTCCCTCCCTCTGTACTACACTCCCTGTATGCCTGCTACACTCCCTGCCTGCCTACTACACTCCCTGCTAGCCTACTACACTTCCTACCTCTCTCCACATCTTCCATTGGGCCCATGGTGGCTTATTTCAGTCACACTTAATAAACAAGCACAAAAACAATGGATTTTAAGGAAATGTTATGATGAATGCACGGAGTATATGCTCATTCACTGAGACACGCAAGGAGACTGACTCACCTACGTGTGGCGTCCCAGCGGGAGGCAGGCTGATGCGTATAATATGGCTGATTTGTGAGGCACCAGTTGAAATACAGAGCAAAATTTCCCCAAAAAAACCAGCTTAAATAAGATTCGGCCAATAAACGCAGCAGCTGATATTTGGGGTTCCACTGTAATTGAAAAACTGCTGCATTAGTTGTAGAGTTCATTCTTTTGGTGTCATTACAATCGGGAAAAGATTCTCTATCATTTCATAAGAAAAAATAATTTTTTTTTTCTTTTAGGAAATTTTGCAACACCAGGAGACACCTCAGGATTTGGGGTTGTGACAGTCAAGGGTTAATAACATTAAATTTTGTCTCAAATGTATGGAAGGTAGTGAATGCCAGTAATTTGAATTAACTTTATTTTCAGGGTGAACTGGTCCATCACATCACGAGGAAATATTTTAACTTACCGTGTGTGATGATAATCTCAGGGGAATACAAACATTTTTAAAGTGAAGCATCATGCCGTTAAATCCATATTTCATCAAGAGACGAGTGAGGAAATGGTGGCCATACATTGCAGTTCTAGTACTCATCGCTATTGGATATTATAAAGGTAATGTGTGCCATGAAATGAAAAATAATTGGTTATAATCATAACCATAATTTTTAAAAGGGTGGACCAGTACACCAGTGGAAGGCCTCTATCAGATGACCAAAAGCTCCAGCTGTGAGTCATCATATGACTTAAGACTCGCAGCAGGAAACACATGTTCTGTTTCCTGACACGCATTATACTTACCATGAAATGAAGTAAAGAGGAAAAGTGTGTATGTGGGATCTAGAAAAGACGATTTTTTGTTTTATTCTGGAATGTTATTTTCCAAAATTCCAACATAAATTAAGATGTAAACAAAAAACAAAGACAAAGATTTATTTCCAGTGTTTGTACAGAGAATGCTGACACTTGGTTATACATACAGAAAGCCCATGATGTGTAAAGCATTTCAGGCACGTATATTATAAGTTTGAAAATATTTTGATGCAGTTGATATGAAGATAGTATCTATATTTTTAACTTGTTACTTGGAGCATTAACAAAAGGTACTGGAAGATAATAAACCATTCACAGTCATGTATTAATTTTTTCTATGTACAAACTTTTTATTTTAATTACATAATTTAATAGGTGAATAAAATGGTAGAGAGGGTGTATAAATCCATGTAGGAGTTGTCTCAGAAAGGATTGAAGGGAGGGGAAGTTAAGGAGGTTCTAAGTGTTAGAGGCTTGAGCATCCAGAAAGCGTATGTGAGCATGTTAGATTGGAGTGACTGGAGATGGGATTTTTAGGGTCTGATGTGCAAGCAAGGTAACATGAAGAGATTCAGACAAAATCAATTAGCCAGATGAAGCTGTTGAATGAATGATGGTGAATGGGTTTCCTTTTTTGGTCATCATATCTTGGTGGGAGATGACCACTGTAAAGACACTATAATATGCAGTTTTGTCATTCTTTATTTATAATATAAATTGTTGCTAGTACTCTACACATGGTGATAAAATTAATCTGCCTTTCACCTTGTCATTCACAGGAATATTTAACCAGATCTCAAGTTCATCAGCATCAGATGCTTTTGAAGAGCAGACAAGAAACACTATGAAAGAAGTGTTTTCTTTGCAAAGACAAGTGAGTTTTGATTGGGTTTGATTAGTACCTGAGGTATTGATGCAAATTCTTGGATAGCTTTGGAAAAAGGCTAAACAAATATGTGGGTGGGGATGGTTGGTTTTGAGAAGGATCTGCCTTGTATGGGCCAGTAGGTCTGCCACAGTGTTCCTCCATTCTTTTGTTCTTAAACCACATTGTCCATCCTCTACCAAGGTAGGGTGACCCAGAGAAGGACACACATCCACCATCACACCTTGAGTAGCTGTCTTGTAGAAAAAGACACTTATGTACAGGTCAGGACATTTATTAGAGGAAACATAAGTGCCTTTTTCCACATCTTGTCAGTATCACCATAACATTTTTCAGTAGCTGTCTTGCCATAAGTATGCACACACAACAGTTTAAAGGAACCACTGAACTGTAACATTACTACCCATCCTTCAGAGTACAGGCACTCTACTTCCCACCTCCAAGACTCATATTCTGTAGGCAGTATTATTTTATGTGATAGAGTGAATATTCTAAAAGAAAAAGCAGAGAGGGGATGGGCTGCTTCTTTTGTGCATATCTTTATTCACACTAAGTATTTAAAAGTCAGTTGGTCTGTAGTCTTAATATATAATACTGTATTTTTAGAGATTAAATAAGCAAGAAGTCAAGCCAGAATGTTGGAATAGCTTATGGAAGACTGATTGCAAGTGAGAAAAGAACATGTTGATAATTGAGACACTTGGGCAACATTTAGGAATCTTTATTCTGGAAATATTTCACCACCCAGGGGCTTCTTCAGTCTAATACAGAGAAGAACAGTGGAAGATGAAGAGGAGTTTGAGGTAATTAGTCCCTCAGCTTGGAGTCAGTGTGTTCAGCCCTTCAGTCTTTTATCAATTGCATGACCAGTATAATTCAGCATGTTTTTTAATGTAATAATGATGATAACTACTACCCTAAAGGAGGGGTGTTAATGTTGCAGTTTAAAAACTGTAGTGTAAAGCACCCTTCTGGCAAGACACTGATGGAGTGAATGATGGTGAAAGTTTTTTTTTTTCAGGCCACCCTGCCTTGGTGGGAATCGGCCAGTGTGATAATAAAAAAAAAAAAACTACTACCCCCACCCTTATAGTTTTCTTCTCTTTTGGGTTACATAGCCTCGGTGGGAGACAGCCGGTATGTGAGATAAAAGTAATATTACAACTCCACCCCCTACCATTGCTTTGACCTGTCTCCAGTGTCATTATATGCAAGGTAGTAGCCCGGAACCTTACCTGTTATATAAGCGGTGCCCTCCAGTAGCCTGGAATCTAACCTGCTGTATAAGCGGTGCCCTCCAGTAGCCTGGAACCTAACCTGCTGTATAAGTGGTGCCCTTCAGAGCCTGGAACCTAACCTGCTGTATAAGCAGGGCCTTCCTTTACCTGTCCCTTGCAAGATTACGCTCATTCAGTTTTCAGATACTGGTTTTGCACTTGTGAATGTCCATTAGGAGCAGAGATGTGAATTTTGCTTATAAAAGTTGTTTTGTACTCATTTTGTGTTTGTTGGAACACTTCTAGTCACTATGTCCCACCGAGGCAGGACGACCTATAAAAAGAAAACAAAAGTTTTCCTTTTTACATTTAGTAGTATACAGAAGGGAGTTACTAGCCCCTTGCTCCCATTATTATTATTACTTTTATTAATAAAATCATACATACTGTATTTTTATTTACAGGTGAAGCTGCTGAAATCTGTGATCAAGCGTTACTCTATACCAGAGAAAGAGTACTCAGACGTTCTGTTACCCGTTATTTACGTTATCACTCCTACATATGCCCGACCTCACCAGAAAGCAGAATTAACAAGGTATGGCAGTCTGGTGCTATATACCTGGAGGGTTTTTTGGGGGTCAACACTCCTGTGGCCCAGTCCATGACCAGGCCTTGCAGTAGATCCGGGCCTGATCAGCCAAGCTGTTACAATTGCTAGCCACAAACCAACGTATGAGCCACAGCCCTGCTGGTCAGGTACTGACTGTAGGTGCCTGTCCAGCTCCTTCTTGAAGACAGCCAGGGGTCAATTAGTAATTCCCCTTATGTATGCTGGGAGGCAGTTGAACAATCTTAGGCCCCTAACACTTTTTGTGTTGTCTTTTAGTGTACTCATGGCACTCCTGCTTTTTGTTGGGGTGGATGTTGCACCACCTGCCAAGTATTTTGCTTTTGTAGGGAGTGATTTCCATGTGTAGATTTGTAACTAGTCCCTCTAAGGTTTTCCAAGTGTATATAATCTTGTATCTTTCTTGCCTGTGTTCCAAGGAGTACAGGTCAAGGGACTTCAACCATTCCCAGTAATTTAGGTACTTTATTGTACTTACACGTGCAGTGAAAGTTCTCTGTTCTTCAAGTCTGCAATTTCACCTGCCTTGAAAGGGGTTGTTAGTGTACAGCAATACTCCAGCCTAGAGAGAACAATTGATTTGAAGAGAATCATCATTGGCTTAGCATCCCTAGTTTTGAAGGTTCTCATTATCCATCATATCATTTTCCTAGCAAATGTAGTAGAGACATTGTTGCGATCTTTGAAAGTGACAGTCTCTGACATTATCACTCCCAGGTCCTTCACTTGAGATTTTTGCTCTGTTGTATTGTTGGAATTTTTTTTTATACTTTAATTCAGTTTTTATTTCCTTGAGTTTTCCATAGTGGAGTAATTGAAATTTGTCTTCATTGAACTTCATATTGTTTTTTGCAGCCCATTTAAAGATTTGGTTGATATCTGCTTGGAGATTTGCAGTGTCTTCAATAGATGACATTGTCATGCAAATTCAGGTGTCATCCACAAAGGAACATGATGGGAGCAAGTACTGTACCTTGTGGAACAGAGCTTTTCACTGAAGCCACCTCTGACTTTGCTCTGTTTACTATTACTCTTTGTGTTCTGTTTGGAAGTTATAGATCCATCTATCCACTTTTCCTATTATTCCTTTGTAATATATTTTGTGTGCCATTACACCATGATCACACTTGTCGAAGGCTTTCGCAAAGTCTTTGCATATAACATCTGCATTTTGTTTGTCTTCCAGTGCATCCAAGACCATATCATAGTGGTCCAGTAGTTGTGAGAGGCAGGATTGACCTGCTTTAAACCCATGCTGCTCTGAGTTGTGCAATTGATGGGTATCCAAGAGGTTGGCAATTTTGCATCTTAGAACCTACCTAGGTTAGAATATAATCATGATTATCATTACTATTATTTTTATGATTATTATTACAGGGTCTCCTCACTTAGCGACTTGTTTACTGACACCTCGAACTTATGACAGGCTCTCTGACCAGTATACATACCTAAATAATGTGTATTAGAGCTGATTTCCTCTATTCTATTATTACAGTATACAGTACACTACTGTATAAACATTTAAAAATATACTAAAAATGTTATAAATGGTGCAAAGGTGACATTAAAACAATATCAAAGATGGTTGACACAAACCCACTACCATTATAGTATGCTCCTTGTTTAACCACAAATTCATTTACTAACGTGGTCTTAGGAACGGAACTCTGTTGTTAAGTGAGGAGAGGCTGTATTATTATTATTATTATTATTATTATTATTATTATTATTATTATTTCTTTCTTTCAACACATTGGCCGTATCCCACCGAGGCGGGGTGGCCCAAAAGGAAAAACGAAAGTTTCTCCTTTTACATTTAGTAATATATACAGGAGAAGAGGTTACTAGCCCCTTGCTCCCGGCATTTTAGTCGCCTCTTACAACACGCATGGCTTACGGAGGAAGAATTCTGTTCCACTTCCCCATGGAGATAAGAGGAAATAAACAAGAATAAGAACTAGAAAGAAAATAGAAGAAAACCCAGAGGGGTGTGTATATATGTGCTTGTACATGTATGTGTAGTGTGACCTAAGTGTAAGTAGAAGTAGCAAGACGTACCTGAAATCTTGCATGTTCATGAGACAGAAAAAAGGACACCAGCAATCCTACCATCATGTAAAACAATTACAGGCTTTCGTTCTACACTCACTTGGCAGGACAGTAGCACCTCCCTGGGCGGTTGCTGTCTACCAACCTACTACCTTAAATTATTATTATTATTATTATTATTATTATTATTATTATTATTATTATTATTATTTCTTTTTTCTACATACTGGCCATCTCCCACCAAGGCAGGGTGAACTGAGAAAAAGAAGAAAACTATTAAGTTTTTCTTCATTTTACATTTAGTAATTTATACAGAAGTGGTTACTAGCCCTAGGACTTGGAGGACCTGGAGGTGGGAAGTACAGTGCCTGCACTCTGAAGGATGGGTGGTGGTGGTGGGAAGTACAGTGCCTGCACTCTGAAGGATGGGTGGTGGTGGGAAGTACAGTACTTGCACTCTGAAGGATGGGTGGTGGTGGGAAGTACAGTACTTGCACTCTGAAGGATGGGTGGTGGTGGGAAGTACAGTACCTGCACTCTGAAGGATGGGTGGTGGTGGGAAGTACAGTACCTGCACTCTGAAGGATGGGTGGTGGTGGGAAGTACAGTACTTGCACTCTGAAGGATGGGTGGTGGTGGGAAGTACAGTACCTGCACTCTGAAGGATGGGTGGTGGTGGGAAGCACAGTACAGTGGACCCCCGCTTAACGATCACCTCCAAATGCGACCAATTATGTAAGTGTATTTATGTAAGTGCGTTTGTACGTGTATGTTTGGGGGTCTGAAATGGACTAATCTACTTCACAATATTCCTTATGGGAAAAAATTCGGTCAGTACTGGCACCTGAACATACTACTGGAATGAAAAAAGTTCGTTAACCGGGGGTCCACTGTACTTGCACTCCGAAGGATGGGTGGTGGTGGGAAGTACAGTACAGTGGACCCCCGCTTAACGATCACCTCCCAATGTGACCAATTATGTAAGTGTATTTATGTAAGTGCATTTGTACTTGTATGTTTGGGGGTCTGAAATGGACTAATCTACTTCACAATATTCCTTATGGGAACAAATTCGGTCAGTATTGGCACCTGAACATACTTCTGGAATGAAAAAATATCGTTAACCGGGGGTCCACTGTACTTGCACTCCGAAGGATGGGTGGTGGTGGGAAGTACAGTACTTGCACTCTGAAGGATGGGTGGTTGTGGGAAGTACAGTACCTGCACTCTGAAGGATGGGTGGTGGTGGGAAGTACAGTACTTGCACTCCGAAGGATGGGTGGCGGTGGGAAGTACAGTACTTGCACTCCGAAGGATGGGTGGTGGTGAGAAGTACAGTACCTGCACTCTGAAGGATGAGTGGTGGTGAGAAGTACAGTACCTGCACTCTTAAGGATGAGTGGTGGTGGGAAGTACAGTACTTGCACTCCGAAGGATGGCTGGTGGTGGGAAGTACAGTGCCTGCACTCTGAAGGAGGGGTGGAGATACACTGCAGTTTTTTAACTATGGTGTAGGCATGCCTCTGGCAAGACAATGATAGGGTGTTTCTTTTTTTTCGGGTCACCCTGCCTCAGTGGGAAACAGCTAATGTGTTAATAAAAAATATTATTATTATTATTATTATTATTATTAGAAATGAATTTAAGATTATGGCTACTATAAAATAAATGTTATTTCTTTGGTATTGTAAGTTAGAGCCTGAGATGAGTTAGTTAGAGGGAAAAAGTGAAAGTACAGTTCATTGCATCATTCACCATTGCAACAATCACTACAGGGGACAGAGTGAAACACTGTGGTTCATATCTGCCTCTTGGTATCTTAAGACATATTGGTGTTTCTCAGTGTTGTTTTGTTAAAAGAAGACAACAGAAACACGTGTATCAATTATGTGCTCAGAAAAATTATTTTTTGTAGTCTGTTGCATAAAAAACATTACTAGAAACTTTTTTTTCAGTTCTCAGTCACAATGCATAGTCTGGAAATGTTTCACAAAATCAAAATAACATGATTGCAAACAAGTCACAGAGCTTGTGGAGTTTGACCCTGTGGCAAGGGAGACCTAAAACTCACAGGCCAGTGCATTTTAGGACTCACTCACCTTGGGTTCAAATCTCACCCATTCCATGGTTCATAAGCAGTGATCCATTGAAAATTTGCTGATGAGGATTTCCTGTACTTTTCAGTTGTTGTTGTTTTTTGTTTTCAACAAACCGGCCATATCTCACCAAGGCAGGGCAGCCCAAAAACAAAAACGAAAGTTTCTCTTATTAAATTTAGTAATTTATACGGGAGAAGGGGTTACTAGCCCCTTGCTCCCGGCATTTTAGTCGCCTCTTACAACACGCATGGCTTACGGAGGAAGAATTCTGTTCCACTTCCCCATGGAGGTAAGAGGAAATAAACAAGAACAAGAACTAGAAAGAAAATAGAAGAAAACCCAGAGGGGTGTGTATATATATGCTTGTACATGTATGTGTAGTGTGACCTAAGTGTAAGTAGAAGTAGCAAGACATACCTGAAATCTTGCATGTTTATGAGACAGGAAAAAGGACACCAACAATCCTACCATCATGTAAAACAATTACAGGCTTTTGTTTTACCACTCACTTGGCAGGACAGTAGCACCTCCCTGGGCAGTTGCTGTTTACCAACCTACTACCTAAAACTTTTCGGTTGTATCTTTCTTATATATTTATTATGGTTAGCAACTTGGCATCATTCATAAAATTACATTACATTGGTTCTGATGTTTGTTTCTTGTTTCCAATAACTGTTGATTTTCTGTTTATAAATTAAAGACTTCTTTTGTAGAAGTAGTGAATGTCTGTGCCAACAGGTTGAAGAGCGTGTTCCTCCATGTGCCAGCATTACACTGGGTTGTCGTCGAAGATGCTCCACACAAGTCACAGATGGTATCAGAATTTTTGAAGCTGTCTGGTCTGACGTACACACATCTGCACCAGCTAACTCCAGATGATTGGAAGCTAAAAAGCAATGTAAGGCAACTGAAAAGAAAATGCTACATAATCATGTCCTGATGTATTAGGCACATGTACAACATCTTGTTATCTTTGTTTTGAAGATGTTTTTGCCAGCCAGTGGCTTTTTCAATTCAATAGAGAGCTTATTAACTTGAGACAGTAGACAATAAGGTAATCAGTCCCTTAGATAAAGTAATCAATTGCTTAGATGGTAAAGTAATCAGTTGCTTAGTTGATAAGGTAATCAGGCCCTTAGCCTTGAGGTGTTCACCTCTTTGGTCTTTATCAAGACTAAGTTGGTGAACACGTGCAAACCTTTGAAATTATACCATTTGTTCATCTGCTACCTTTCTTATTGTACTATGATTGTACTTAACTGCATAAGAAATCCTACATAGCAGTTTATGTCTAATTCTTAAGTAGTTTTTAAGTACTAGGATTAGTGTGCCCAAAAAAGGTAGTTTTGAAGATGCTGCCAGAGAAAGTGGTTCTGGAGATTTCTGCAGAGAGTTCCAGATTTTGGGCCCCTTTTATGTACATTGAATTTTTACAGAGATTAAGTCAGACATGGGGTATGTTATAGAGATTTTTGTGCATAGTGGGTTTCTTTTGGGCCTACTAATATTATATTACATGTAAATTACAAAAAAATTGAATTTGAAGGCTGTGGTTAATAAGCTCTCTTGCATGTGTCTAAATTTTTGACTTGCTTGTATTTACAGTGGACCCCCGGTTAACGAACTTTTTTCATTCCAGTAGTATGTTCAGGTGCCAGTACTGACCGAATTTTTTCCCATAAGGAATATTGTGAAGTAGATTAGTCCATTTCAGACCCCCAAACATACACGTACAAATGCACTTACATAAATACACTTACATAATTGGTCGCATTTGGAGGTGATCGTTAAGCGGGGGTCCACTGTATGTGATTATTGCTATTATAATCATATACTGCATGTATTTAAATGGTATATGAAATTATTACAGTACACATATATAGAAAAAAAAATGATATTTGTTGAAAAATACAGTGTTCAAAATTTTATTAAGACCTGAAAACATTGCATAGATAAAGTACATATCTATTTCTTTCATAAATAAAGTTACAGTGATTTGTGAATTTTTACCTTTTCCTTGTTTTTCAAATAGCAGTTTTATTTTTCTTATACAAAAATGTGACAGTAAAGGACAGAAGAGCACAGTTTACAATAGCAAAGGTACAGTGTATTGTGGCACAACACATAGCATCATCCTAGCTGATGAAGCTGTGTCATGGCACAGTGAAACTCCTTATTTGTCTTTTTAACAGGGGGTTATTATTATTATTATTATTGGTAGTGATGGTGGTGGTGTTTCCAGAAGCAATGATCACATTTGTATGGGTAACAGAGAGTTCTGGCTCTCCATCCCAATATTGTTAGTTTTGATTTGCCTCCGCTACCATTTCTAGATGGTATATTACCATTCCTAATATTTTAGTAAAGCATCTGAGGAAGAGAATAATTAACACCAGGAGAGTTGATATTAACAGTAACTGCTTTTTAATCTTCCCTACTTCAACGGTGACTGAGAACATTTCTAGGTTACCTAAGAAAACCACTTAATCACTGCCACCGTCACCTCTTTATTTAGTCATTCTCTTTCAGGATCCAAACTGGAGGAAGCCCAGGGGAGTTTTACAGAGGAATGCAGGTCTCAAATGGCTCCGTAGAAAATTCATGTACGACGGTGACCCAAGGGGAGTAGTCTACTTTGCAGATGATGATAACACTTATAGCATAGAATTGTTTACCGAGGTAATGTACGTTTGTTACTTTTGTACATATTGCATATCTACATATTACATGTGTACGTATGTTAGATAAGTTTAATCTTTATCTGGTTGTGCAGTACCTAGTAGATATTGAATTTTGATTAAATTTGTGGTCTAATAATAGTTTTTGAGCAAATTAAAGCTGTTGTGGTACATTATGCCTGATTTGTTTATGTTTGTGAGACACCATATTAAACTCCTGATACACTCTTGAACTACCATAACTCATATGTTTGATAGCACTTGGGTTAGTCATCTTTAACCCTTTGGGGGTCGACAGGTCCTCTCAGAGACTTGTTCTCAGGGTCAGCCAAATTTCAAAAAAGAAAATTATTTTTTCTTATGAAAAGATAGAGAATCTTTTCCTGATCATAATGACACCAAAAGTATGAAATTTGATGGAAAACTTACGGAATTATGCTCTCGCGAAGTTAGCGGTCTCGACGATGTTTACGCATCGGCGATTTTGCCCACTTTGAGCCCTATTTTCAGCCAATTCCAGTGTACTAGTCGACAAAAATCATAACTATTTCGCTAGAACTCCATTTTTTCTATCGAATGAGCACAAGAAACCACCCATTTACCGATTTCAACTATCCAATAAAATGGTCAGAATTTAGCAATTTTGCCAATTTCACACAAATTTCAAAAGATGCCAATTTCCGAATAGAGTCCAGAATAAACAAGAAAGACATTCCTGGCACTAAAATAACAAGTTCTCTGCTTGTTAGTCACATCCCCAGGCCCCTCTTATATTTCTTTGGCTTTCCACTTTGAATTTTTATTCTTACAAAAAAAATAAGATTTACTGTTATGCAGACTACTGCATTAGTGTAGAAATGGTATAAATAATATCAGCACACTTGTGAAAGAATATTAGACTCACCAGTTGATGCGTATTGGACACTTGGCATGATTTGTTTACTTTTGAACTTTGGTAAAAATCGAACATTTCTGCTACTTTGAGCTCAATTTCAACGTACTTTTCATTGTAAAACCAGTCAAAATCATCTCAATTTCTGTAATATGTCTTCCATTCTATAAAATGAGACCAAGAAAACTAGAATACAACAACAATTACCATATGAAAATACAGTGCAAAGTCGCTGTTTTAATCCAAAAACACGGTCAAAGTTTTTTTTTTCTCATTACGCACTGTGTGCTGCAGGATTTTTTTTATACTGTGCACACTGACCACATAGGCCCATTCTTACATATGTAGGCCTACCAGCTTTCTCACTAGATTTGAGGGCGCTAGAATTTAGGCGTACTAGTACATCAAAAACCCTGGGTCATAAGACGTGCTAGTACGTCCGAAACCCCCAAAGGGTTAATACCTTAATTTTTTCAGTTCTTAATAGTGGATTTATCATTATGTAAAAATGCTTGTCATTTTACAGTTATATGATTGTTTGAAAGGTTAGCAGCTTCTTATTCAAGGAATTGGAACTACCCTCCTTGTCCTCAGATAAAACTTGATAGCCTGTCGTTCCCCAGATGCTGTGTGAACCTTACAGTTTAGCGCTTCCCCAGGAATATATTATAAAAGTTTAAATAATAATCATTTCTTTTTATGAAGACTTATTAACGTATATGTGCATACACTATACTCTTTGTGATGGTATGCCGCAGATGCGGGACACTCGGACAGTGTCAGTATGGCCGGTGGGCTTAGTTGGAGGAGTGATGGTGGAGCGTCCTCAAGTGAGCACCATCGGCACAGGTCCTCGTGTAACAGGCTGGCTTACTGGCTGGAAGACAAACCGTCCATTTGCTACAGACATGGCTGGCTTTGCTGTTAATTTAGCTTTACTGTTAAAGAAAACAAAAGTTGAATTCAGCCTAAATTCACCAATTGGATATTTAGAAAGCAATTTTTTGGAGAAGCTAGTAACACTGGATCAACTAGAACCAAAGGCAGAACTTTGCACTAAGGTAACCTACCTCCTGTTCCATACATTTGCAACCTCTACTACATGGCTTCTCTCTCCACCCTTTCAAATGCCTTTTCTATATCCATAATAGCAAGACACAGTGCTTTACCCTTATCTAAGTACAGTACTGCTTACTTGTATGCTTCATTGTAAACACTTGGTCTACACATCATTGCTAAACCCTCCCTGCCCTTCCTAAATCCTCCCTGCCCTTCCTAAATCCTCCCTGCCCTTCCTAAATCCTCCCTGCCCTTCCTAAATCCTCCCTGCCCTTCCTGAATCCTCCCTGCCCTTCCTAAATCCTCCCTGCCCTTCCTAAACCCTCCCTGCCCTTCCTAAATCCTCCCTGCCCTTCCTGAATCCTCCTTGCTCCTCTGTAATCTTACTTTCTGTCTTACCCTTAACTGTTTCAATGATAATCCCATAAATTTTACCTGGTATACTTAACAGGCTTATTGCCTTGTATGTACTTCTTACATTCTCTCTTGTCCTCTTTTTCTTTTACAGTGAAATTATGCACACACTGCCAATCCTGTGGCATACAGTGGAACTATGCATGCTTTCTGCCAGTTCTTTAGCACCTACCCTTCTAGCATGCATATATAGAATAAACACAACAACCTCTCCAGTACTATATCCTGACATGCTTTTAACAGATATTATCTATTCCAGCCACATTTCCCACTTTCATTCTACTTACTTGTGCACTTTTCCCACATCCACCTTAGACTCCTCCTCACTCCTACGTGATGTTATTTCTCCATGCCCAATGCCTGAAATCACTGACTCCTTTTTATCACTAACATTCAACAGTTTTCAAATATCCTCTCCATTTTTACAGTATTTCCACCTCCCCATTTAACATCTTTCCTATTTTGTTTTTAACTGCTAGATTTAGAAAGGACATAGGAAAGTATTGGTTTGGAAATAGGGTAGTTGATGAGTGGAACAGTCTACCTAGTTAGGTTATTGAGGCTAGGACTTTGGGTAGTTTCAAATTTAGGTTGGATAAATATATGAGTGAGAGGGGTTGGATTTGAGTGGGACTTGCAAATGAGTGGATAGAGTTATCAGAGCTTATTTCTTGGGTAGCATTGAAAATTAGGTTGGGCAAATGTTTTGTTAGTGGGATGGATTGTAAAGGACCTGCCTAGTATGGGCCAACAGGCCTGCTGCAGTGATCCTCCTTTCTTATGTTCTTATGTTCAGGCTTCCTTACCTTATTGATGTCTTTCCAAGACAGTTTCTTATTCTCAGTAGAATTTGCTAATAAAGACTCTCCCATTTTCTCATTGGCTCAACTTTTGCATCGCCTCACTTAACTTTTATCCTCCTTTCTCTCCATATACTCTGCCTTCCCTCTGTGATTTTTACATTGCAGAAACGTCTCATTTGCATTTTTTTTTCTCCCTTACCATCCTCTTTACCTCATCATTCCACCAATCATTCCTCTTCCCACTCACACATACCTGTGTACACACATACATATAAATACATACATACATACATATGTGCATTCAGTAGTAGGTTGGTAGACAGCAACCACCCAGGGAGGAACTGCTGTCCAAGCAAGTGTAAAATGGAAGCCTGTAATTGTTTTACATGATGGTAGGATTGCTGATCTTTTTCTGTCTCTTAAACATGCAAGGTTTCAGGTACGTCTTGCTACTTCTACTTACTTAGGTCACACTACACATACATGTGTTTTTTTTTTTTTAACAAGTCGGCTGTCTCCCACCGAGGCAGGGTGACCCAAAAAGAAAGAAAATCCCCAAAAAGAAAATACTTTCATTATTCAACTCTTTCACCTCACTCACACATAATCACTGTTTTTCAGGGGCGCTCAGAACACAACAGCTTAGAAGCATATACGTATAAAGATACACAACATATCCCTTCAAACTGTCAATATCCCAAACCCCTCCTTTAGAGTGCAGGCATTGTACTTCCCATTTCCAGGACTCAAGTCCAGCTATATAAAATAACCGGTTTCCCTGAATCCCTTCCCTAAATATTAACCTGCTCACACTCCAACAGATCATCAGGTCCCAAATACCATTCATCTTCATTCACTCCTATCGAACACGCTCATGCACGCCTGCTGGAAGTCCAAGCCCCTCGCCCACAAAACCTCCCTTACCCCTTCCTTCCAACCTTTTTGAGGATGACCCCTACCCCGCCTTCCTTCCCCTACAGATTTAACTGCTCTCCTTGTCATTCTACTTTGATCCATTCTCTCTAAATGACCAAACCACCTCAACAACCCCTCTTCAGCCCTCTGACTAATACTTTTATTAACTCCACACCTTCTCCTGATTTCCACACTCCGAATTTTCTGCATAATATTTGCACCACACATTGCCCTTAGACAGGACATGTCCACTGCCTCCAACCGCCTCCTCACTGCTGCATTCACAACCCAAGTTTCACACCCATATAAGATTGTTGGTACTACTATACTTTCATACATTCCCTTCTTTGCCTCCATAGATAATGTTTTTTGTCTCCACATATACCTCAATGCACCACTCGCCTTCTTTCCCTCATCAATTCTATGATTAACCTCATCTTTCATAAATCCAT
Organism: Cherax quadricarinatus; assembly: GCF_038502225.1. Taxonomy (NCBI): domain Eukaryota; kingdom Metazoa; phylum Arthropoda; class Malacostraca; order Decapoda; family Parastacidae; genus Cherax; species Cherax quadricarinatus. Next base: position 15,564,067 of record NC_091371.1, on the reverse strand, counting down.
CCGCCGACACGTCAACTCCCAAGTACATATCTGAAAACATTCACTTCTTCCATACTCCTCCTCCCCAATTTGATATCCAATTTTTCTTTATCTAAATCATTTGATACCCTCATCACCTAACTCTTTTCTATGTTCACTTTCAACTTTCTACCTTTACACACACTCTCACCTCCCTCTTGCTTGTTGTTGCCATTTTCCTCTTTTCCCATCTACCTCTTTCTCTAACTGTAGCTACAACTAAATAATGATCCGATATGTCAGTTGCCCCTCTATAAACATGTACATCCTGGAGTCTACCCATCAACCTTTTATCCACCAATACATAATCTAACAAACTACTTTCATTACATGCTATATCATACCTTGTATATTTATTTATCCTCTTCTTCATAAAATATGTATTACTTATTACTAAACCTCTTTCTACACGTAGATCAATTAAAGGCTCCCCATTTTCATTTACCCCTGGCACCCCAAATTTACCAACTACTCCCTCCACAACATTTTTGCCCAGTTTAGCATTGAAATCCCCAACCACCATTACTACTCTCACACTTGGTTCAAAACTCCCCACGCTTTCACTCAACATTTCCCAAAATCTCTCTCTCTCTCCTCTACACTTCTCTCTTCTCCAGGTGCATATACGTTTACTATAACCCACTTTTCACATCCAACCTTTATTTTACTCCACATAATCCTTGAATTAATACATTTATAGTCCCTCTTTTCCTGCCATAACTTATCTTTCAACATTATTGCTACTCCTCCTTTAGCTCTAACTTTGTTTGAAACCCCTGACCTAATCCCATTTATTCCTCTCCACTGAAACTCTCCTATTCCCCCTTCATCTTTGTTTCACTTAAAGCCAGGACATCCAGCTTCTTCTCATTCATAACATCCACAATCATCTCTTTCTTATCATTTGCACAACATCCACACACATATTATTACAGGAAAAGGGGTTACTAGCCCATTGTTCCAGGCATTTTAGTTGACTTTTACAACATGCATGCCTTACGGAGGAAAGATTCTTATTCCACTTCCCCATGAATATAAAAGGAAAAGTAATAAGACCAAGAACTGTTAAGATAAAATCAAAGAAAACTCAGATCTTTCTTTCTTTCAACACACCGGCCGTATCCCACCAAGACAGGGTGGCCCAAAAAGAAAAATGAAAGTTTCTCTTTTAAATTTAGTAATTTATACGGGAGAAGGGGTTACTAGCCCCTTGCTCCCGGCATTTTAGTTGCCTCTTACAACACCCATGGCTTACGGAGGAAGAATTCTGTTCCACTTCCCCATGGAGATAAGAGGAAATAAACAAGAACAAGAACTAGAAAGAAAATAGAAGAATACCCAGAGGGGTGTGTATATATATGCTTGTACATGTATGTGTAGTGTGACCTAAGTGCAAGTAGAAGTAGCAAGACGTACCTGAAATCTTGCATGTTTATGAGACAGAAAAAAGACACCAGTAATCCTACCATTATGTAAAACAATTACAGGTTTCCGTTTTACACTCACTTGGCAGGACGGTAGTACCTCCCTGGGCGGTACTATATGTACAAGCATATATATACACACCCCTCTGGGTTTTCTTCCATTTTCTTTCTAGTTCTTGTTTATTTCCTCTTATCTCCATGGGGAAGTGGAAAAGAATTCTTCCTCCATAAGCCATGGGTGTTGTAAGAGGCGACTAAAATGCCCGGAGCAAGGACTAGTAGCCTCTTCTCCTGTATAAATTACTAAATTTAAAAAGAGAAACTTTCGTTTTTCTTTTTGGGCTACCCTGCCTTGGTGGGATACAGCCAGTTTGTTGGAAAAAAAAAAAACATGAAAGATTTCAGATATGTCTTGCTACTTCTACTTACACGTAGGTCACACTACACATGCATGTACTAGCATATAGTGTATACACACCCCTCTGGGTTTTCTCTATTTTCTTACTAGTTCTTGTGTTTGTTTATTTCCTCTTATCTCCATGGGGAAGTGGAACAGAATTCTTCCTCTGTAAGCTATGCGTGTCGTAAGAGGCGACTAAAATGCCGGGAGCATGAGGCTAGTAACCCCTTCTCTTATATACATTACTAAAGTTAAAAACTTGCATTTTTCTTCTCTGGCCACCCTGCCTCAGTGGGATATGGCCAATGCATTGAAAGAAGAAGTACATTCAGGGTAATATTTTGTGAAGGAATTCAGGTAAACCGGTTAGCCAGACTTGAGTCTTGGAAGTGGGAAGTACAATGCCTGCACTTTGAAGGAGGGGTTTGGGATATTGTCAATTTAGAGGGACATCTAAACTGTCGTATCTGAGTGCCTCTGCAAAGACATTGATTATGTATGAGTGATGGTGAAAGTGTTGAATGATGAAAGTTTTTTCTTTCCTTTTGGGTTTTTCTTTCTTTTTGGGTCACCCTGCCTCAGCGGGAAATGGCCGACGTGTTAACAAAAAAATATGTATATTCATTCATTTATTAATCTTTGTAATGACCAAATTTTAGTTTAGTTAGCATTGATTCATTCTGTTTTATAACTTTGCACTTGACAATGTTCTTACCTTCTCATTCTTTGGTAGTACTGATTGTTGTACATTTCTAGGTATATGTGTGGCACACAAGAACTGAGAAGCCCAATATGAAGGATGAGGAAAGGCTGAGGAAAGAAGGAAAAGCAACAAATGAAGGAATTGAAGTCTAGAATAAGGATAGTAATGGAATCCTCTGTTTGTACCTGTTATATTGTCTTATTTCCCTTAGGTAAATTAATGAACAGGGTAAGTATATATATACATGGGTAAGGGGCTTGGACTTCCAGCAAGCGTGCGTGAGCGTGTTAGATAGGAGTGAATGGAGACGAATGGTACTTGGGACCTGACGATCTGTTGGAGTGTGAGCAGGGTAATATTTAGTGAAGGGATTCATGGAAACCGGTTATTTTCATATAGTCGGACTTGAGTCCTGGAAATGGGAAGTACAATGCCTGCACTTTAAAGGAGGGGTTTGGGATATTGGCAGTTTGGAGGGATATGTTGTGTATCTTTATATGTGTATGCTTCTAGACTGTTGTATTCTGAGCACCTCTGCAAAAACAGTGATAATGTGCGAGTGTGGTGAAAGTGTTGAATGATGATGAAATTATTTTCTTTTTGGGGATTTTCTTTCTTTTTTGGGTCACCCTGCCTCTGTGGGAGACGGCCGACTTGTTGAAAAAAAAAAAAAAAAAAAAAAATATATATATATATATATATATATATATATATATATATATATATATATATATATATATATATATATATATTATATATTATATATATATATATATATATATATATATATATATATATATATATATATATTTATATGTCGTTCCGAATAGGCAGAATTTTCGATCTTGGCTTAAATAGCAACTTTCATCTTGCCATGTAGGACAAGTGAAAACTTGTGTATGCAATAATTTCGCCAAAATCATTCCAAACCTAATGAAAAAAATATATTTCACTGTGTTTGTTTAGTATTAAATTACTGTAAACAAATCTAAAATATATTTAGTTGGGTTAGGCTAAAATAAATTGTTCTTGTTATAATAAGGTTAGATAAGTTTTCTAAGTTCCTTTTGGTGCAAAATTATAAATTTTTACATCAACATTAATGAAAAAAATATATCTTTAAACGTATAAGAGAAAATTTTATAAGGACTTAATTTTAAATGAGTTCTTGTTAATTGACCAGTTTTACATATTCGGCACGACATATATATGTATACACATATATATATATATATATACACATATATATATATATATATATATACAGTGGACCAACGCTTAACGATCACCTCCAAATGCGACCAATTATGTAAGTGCGTTTGTACGTGTATGTTTGGGGTTCTGAAATGGACTAATCTACTTCACAATATTTCTTATGGGAACAAATTCGGTCAGTACTGGCACCTGAACATACTTCTGGAATGAAAAAATATCGTTAACCGGGGGTCCACTGTATATAATATGTATGTATATATATGTGTGTGTGTGTGTGTGTGTGTGTGTGTGTGTGTGTGTGTGTGTGTGTGTGTGTGTGTGTGTGTGCATGAGCGTGTTCGATAGGAGTGAATGGAGACAAATGGTATTTGGGACCTGACGATCTGTTGGAGTGTGAGCAGGGTAATATTTAGTGAAGGGATTCAGGGAAACTGGTTATTTTTATATAGCCGGACTTGAGTCCTGGAAATGGGAAGTACAGTGCCTGCACTCTAAAGGAGGGGTTTTGGGATATTAGCAGTTTGGAGGGATATGTTGTGTATCTTTATATGTATATGCTTCTAAACTGTTGTGTTCTGAGCACCTCTGCAAAAACAGTGATTATGTGTGAGTGAGGTGAAAGTGTTGAATGATGATGAAAGTATTTTCTTTTTGGGTCACCCTGCCTCGGTGGGAGACAGCCGACTTGTTGAAAAAAAAAAATGTGCGTGTGTGTGCGTGCGTGCGTGCGTGTGTCTCTGTGTGTCTGTGTACTCACCTATTTGTGGTTGCAGGGGTCGAGTCTTAGCTCCTGGCCCCGCCTCTTCACCGGTTGCTACTGGGCCCTCTCTCTCCCCGCTCCATGAGCTTTATCAAACCTCGTCTTAAAACTGTGTATGGTTCCTGCCTCCACTACGTCATTTTCTAGGCTATTCCACTGCCTGACAACTCTGTGAGTGAAGAAATACTTCCTAATATCTCTCTGACTCATTTGTGTCTTCAACTTCCAATTGTGGCCTCTTGTTTCTGTATCCCCTCCCTGGAACATCCTGTCTTTGTCCACCTTGTCTATTCCACACAGTATTTTATATGTCGTTATCATGTCTCTCCTGACCCTCCTGTCCTCCAGTGTCGTCAGGCCGATTTCCCTTAATCTTTGTGTGTGTTAGTTAGTTAGTTACCATTTGGTCCTAGGCACATGTCGATTAGACACTAGGCCTGTTGTATGTGCATGCGTGTGTGTGTATGTCTTTCCGTGTGTGTGTGTGTGTGTATGTGTGTGTGTGATGTGTGTGGCACAGTGAGTGCAAATCGTAAGCATATGCCCAGGTTTGACGCACTCATAGGGGTGAGGTGCAGGCATTTGCTGCCAATGACATCATGGCATTTCGGTGGCATGACAAACAAGATGTCACACTGCTGTCATCAGTTCACCCTAACGAAATGACAAACACTGGCAGGCAGAATAGAGAGACCAATGAACCCATTCTAAAACCTGCAGCTGTGATGGACTACACCCTCAATATGCATTCAATGGACAAATGTGACATGCAGACTGGGTGTGCTGATTGTGTTTGCAAGAATTATAAGTGGTATGTAAAACTATTTTTCCATATTCTGGACATTTCCATGCTCATTGCTTATAATATGTATAAGATGAGGACCAGAAACAAACCATCATATAGTGAATTTTGTTTATCTGTCATCAGACAAATAATATTCAAGTACCATGGAACAACACCTGCAACAGAAAACCACCCACTGAATTATCAACAACTACCTTCTCGTCTGAGGCCTGGTGATCACTTCCTAATGAAACTACCTGCTGCTGCTTTCAAGAAAAAGGTTTAGAAAAGGTGTTATGTGCACATACAAAAAAAGCCCACAACAACGCAGACACACTCGTTTTATGTGTGAGGAGTGTAGAACACCACTGTGCACGACACCATGTTTCTAAGACTTCCACAGGCTGCAGAACTTCTAGAAACATGTCCTGTGACTGTATATGTGCATATATAATATAGAAAAATAGTAATAAGCAACATTTTATATTGTTTTGTAAATAATATAATGACAACAGTGTTGTGCAGTTATTGTGTAGTACAGAAAGAGTAAATATTTACAAAACAGTGCTCATATTTGTCTCACAGGCCATAAAAGTTACTTGAAAAGAAAAAATATTAAAAAAAATAGAAAAAAGTAGAAAAACAAAATAAATGATTACAGGGTGATCGACAGTCAGCGATGTTGCCGTATGCGGTACAATCTCTGCCAACTTCACACCTCCATATCTCGGTAAGTATTGATGGCAAAAAAATTTTTTAGCCTATAAAATTTAGAAAAAAAAAAAAACTATCTTTTCAAAAGAAAAAATAATTTTTTTTTCAAATATTTTTTGACCCTGAGAACAAATCTCGGAGAGGGCCTGTTGGCCCTGAAAGGGTTAACCTCTCCACCATCACCCCTCCCCATTCCCCACCACCCTTACCTTTACCTTTGATGAGTTCCGATCCCGGCCTGGGTCCAGGCTAGTCTGGTGTGTGTGTCTGGTCAACCAGTCTGTTGCTGCTGGTGGACTGCCGACCCACATATCCATCACAGCCTGGTTGATCTGGCACCTGGTGAAGATACTTGTCCAGTTTCCTCTTGGAGAAGTCAACATTTGTACCAACAATGCTTCCAATATCTTCTGGTATGACATTGAATAGTCTGGGTTTATTTTGCACTTCCTCCCATATCTTTCATTTCAGTATGTTGTTATGGCAGTGTATAGATTCGGAACAAGGTCCCTCAAGTACTTTCCAGGTATATATTACCATGTATCTCTCCCTCCTCCACTGCACGAGTACATATTAAGACTAAGGCATTCCCAGTACAGTGGACCCTCGGTTATCGGCCGCTCCTGTTATCGGCCAACTCTGTGATTGTGTGTGTGTGTGTGTGTGTGTGTGTGTGTGTGTGTGTGTGTGTGTGTGTGTGTGTGCGTGTGCGTGTGTGCGTGCGTGTGTGCGTGCGTGCGTGTGTGTGTGTGTGTGTGTGTGTGTGTGTGTGTGTGTGTGTGTGTGTGTGTGTGTGTGTGTGTGTGTGTGTGTGTGTGTGTGCACTCACCTATTTGTGGTTGCAGGGGTCAAGTCTTAGCTCCTGGCCCTGCCTCTTCACTGGTTGCTACTGGGTCCTCTCTCTCCCTGCTCCATGAGCTTTATCAAACCTCGTCTTAAAACTGTGTATGGTTCCCGCTTCCACTACGTCACTTTCTAGGCTATTCCACGGCCTGACAACTCTATGACTGAAGAAATACTTCCTAATATCTCTCTGACTCATCTAACTCTTCAACTTCCAGTTGTGACCTCTTGTTTTTGTGTCCCCTCCTTTGCACTTTCTCTAATTTGTTGACGTGCTTGATCAAGTGCGGGCTCCAAACAGGTGCTGCATACTCCAGTATGGGCCTGACGTATACGGTGTACAGTGTCTTGAACGATTCCTTACTAAGGTATCGGAACGCTGTTCTCAGGTTTGCCAAGCGCCCATATGCTGCAGCAGTTATCTGGTTGATGTGTGCTTCCGGAGACATGTTCGGTGTTATACTCGCCCCAAGATCTTTCTCCTTGAGCAAGGTTTGCAGTCTTTGGTCACCTAGCCTATACTCCGTCTGCTGTCTTCTGTGCCCTTCCCCGATCTTCATGACTTTGCATTTGGCGGGGTTAAATTCAAGAAGCCAGTTGCTGGACCAGTTGTCCAGTCTGTCCAGGTCTCTTTGAAGTCCTGCCTGATCCTCATCTGATTTAATTCTCCTCATTAACTTCACATCATCTGCGAACAGGGTCACTTCTGACCCTGTCATTCACATATACCAAAAATAGCACTGGTCCTAGGACCGACCCCGGTGGGACCCCACTTGTCACAGGTGCCCACTGTGATACCTCATCACGTACCATGACTCGTTGTTGCCTCCCTGTCAGGTATTCTATGATCCATTGCAGTGCTCTTCCTGTTATATGCACCTGATCCTCTAGCTTCTGCACTAATCTTTTGTGAGGAACTGTGTCAAAGGCCTTCTTGCAGTCCAGGAAGATGCAATCAACCCACCCCTCTCTCTCATGTCGTACATTTTTTTTGTGTGTGTGTGTGTTTTTGTGTGTGTACATACGTACGTTGATAAATTAGACACATGTGCAACTCTTGGGTATCTTTATTGAGGAAACATTTCGCCACACAGTGGCTTCATCAGTCCATACAAAGGAGAATCTTGAAGAACAGGAGGAGAATGAGGTAATCAGTCCCTCAACCTTGAGTCGATGTGGTCAGTCCATCAATCTTGAATAGAATACGGCATAAGTGCGGAGAAGGAGCTTATAAACCGTTGGTAGGAGAGGTGCAGCAGTCATAGGTGGTGTCACATTTGTTCAATGTGGAAGTAGGTCGTGCCCAAGAATTAGGCAAGCGAAGAATTCCCTAGTATTAAGATCCCAAGAAGTTGCAGTGTCTGACAGGTTTGTAGATGAATGGTTCAGAGAACCGACATGTTGATAAATTAGACACATGTGCAACTCTTGGGTATCTTTATTGAGGAAACGTTTCCTCAATAAAGATACCCAAGAGTTGCACATGTGTCTAATTTATCAACATGTCGGTTCTCTGAACCATTCATCTACAAACATACGTACGTACGTATATATATATCCATTGCAGGTGATAGGTGTACTTACAAGCTGTGTGATGCATATATGTACATCTGAATTTTAGTTACCAGGTCAGGAATACGGAAAGACACTCAGATTTCATGCTTTGAAATTACATATTGCATTTTTCATTGAAAATGCACACTGTTACATTACTGTATGCTTGGTTACTATATGAGACATACATCATATGAGATTACTACATCTTTCATCATGATTAGTAGCTTTCATTTTAATTCTATATCTGGTTGATCCATGGATGAATAAGACTGGGACTTGATATTAATTTGCAACATAATCTGATGTCAGCAACTTTAAATGGCTACTGGGCCAATCATACATGACAGCTGATGGGTAAACTAGTCACTATCTATACATGCTTGTTAGTGACGTAAGGATTTTCTACATGAGGTACAGGTAGTGTGATTATTTTACATTATATTATGCATGGCTACTGGGACAACCACGTAAGGCAGTTAATAAACAAGCTAGTTGCTGTCCATACATGCATGCTTTCATGAGGAATGGCCTTGTCATTGCTTGTGTATTAGGTGAAAGTAACATACAGGAAGAACTAAAAGGCACAATGCCTGGAATAATACACGGATATCCTGACAACATTTTGGGCCGACTTGGACTTGTAAATGGTCCAAGTCAGACCGAAACATTGTTATAAGCTTTTCTCTTTCATGTGTGGGTTATCTGTGTAAAAGTAACATAACGTGTCTTCCCCACGAAGAATGCCATACCATGCACTCTTACATGACATTTGATTTTTTTGTGTCATAGTCAAATTAGCATGTAGACTCCTTCCTTAGTGTTAGCATATTTGTTACCAGTTGAAAGGATAGAGATGCTTGATATTTAAAATGTTATCATCCCCCACCCAAGAGTTCTCAAGCAAATAACAAAGTTTTATGAATGGTGATCCATATTTGTAATATTAGAATATTTAAAGGCTTTTAGCTCCTGAGTGTACATATATTTGATGGATGTAATTGTAATGACTCTTAAAATGATTAATACTATATTTTATCATAAAAGACATCAAATTATTAAATTTCATCATGTACTTGTGTACTTCATCATCCTTCATTGTATAATTTAGACAGCTGTAAAATACAGTACATCAAAAATTTCTTTTTTTTGACATGCTGGCTGTCTCCCACCAAGGCAGGGTGACCCAAAAAAGAAACACTTTCACCACCATTCAGACTATCACTGTCTTGCCAGAGGCATGCAGATACAACAGTTTAGATGCCCCTCTAAACAGCAAATATTCGAAACCCCTCCTTTAGAGTGCAGGCATTGTACTTCCCACCTTGAATGAATTTCCTTCAAAGGGTGCCTTGATGCTGGTGAGGAACTTTTGATCCAAGGAATTTGATCTTCACTCCCCTGACTTGGATCAAACCTGATTGCCACCCATACCACAGACACTGTACTGCCTGTATGGGTTTACACGTTTACTCAGTAGCTGTCTCCCACCAAGAAAGGATGGAAAAATACTTGAAAATTTTGCATTGGAAAAACCTTAGCTCGCTTGGTATGTTTCAGTTATACAATAGTGTTGAACACTGGTTACCAGAAGTAATGTGCATCTATGATTTCCTTCACTTACCAATATTTTCATGCTGTACAGACAGGCACTGTGTGACCCCTGCTGGTTGTCACAGTTGCTCTTTTCCAGTGACAATTTTTTGTGAGAGATTTTAAAGATAATTTGCAAAAAATTGGTGTATGAATTTGGGAGGGTATGTAAAAGAGGAAAATTTAAAGTGAACTTAGAAAAGAGGAAGGTGATGAGAGTAACAAAATGTCTAGACAATACAAAATTGAAATTGAACATATTTATATATCTTGGATGTGGACATCAAAGATGAGGTGAACACAGAACAAACGAGAGGAAAAAGGTAAAAGGTTTGTAAAGGTACCTATAAAAAATTTATACAGGAAAGCCCCGCTTTAGAGCATTTCACTAATGCAGCAGTTTTCAATTATACCCTTCTTCATTTATTCCTACTTTCTACAATAAATATATTCACCATTCACCATAAGCTAAGGATGAAAATATTTTAAGGTAAGTAATGTGCATACTGTATATACATTTTTTAGGCCTAGCTCTACTGATAGTGTTAATAAGTTATCAGGTTTTTATATGTATTTGAAAGTGAATAAAGGTAGTTTCACTTTACAGCAATTTTTGCTTTACAGCAGTATCTTGGAACCTATCTTGCTGTATAAGCAGGGCCTGCCTGCACATGGAAGGAAACAAAATATGTACCAACACTTACACATATTCCTAGGTAGTAGGTTGGTAGACAGCAACCGCCCAGGGAGGTACTACCGTCCTGCCAAGCGAGTGTAAAATGGAAGCCTGTAATTGTTTTACATGATGGTAGGATTGCTGGTGTCCTTTTTTTGTCTCATAAACATGAAAGATTTCAGGTACGTCTTGCTACTTCTACTGGCACTTTGGTCACAATACACATACATGTACAAGCACATATATACACACCTCTCTGGGTTTTCTTCTATTTTCTTTCTAGTTCTTGTTCTTGTTTATTTCCTCTTATCTCCATGGGGAAGTGGAACAGAATTCTTCCTCCGTAAGCCATGCATGCTGTAAGAGGCGACTAAAATGCCAGGAGCAAGTAACCCCTTCTCCTGTATATATTGCTAAATGTAAAAGGAGAAACTTTTGTTTTTTCTTTTGGGCCACCCCGCCTCGGTGGGATACGGCCGGTGTGTTGAAAGAAAGACTTACATATATTGTAGGTAGTAGGTTGGTAGACAGCAACTGCCCAGAGAGGTACTACCGTCCTGCCAAGTGAGTGTAAAACAAAAGCCTGTAATTGTTTTACATGATGATAGGATTGCTGGTGTCCTTTTTTCTGTCTCATGAACATGCAAGATTTCAGGTATGTCTTGCTACTTCTACTTACACTTAGGTCACACTACACATACATGTACAAGCACATATATACACACCCCTCTGGGTTTTCTTCTATTTTCTTTCTAGTTCTTATTCTTGTTTATTTCCTCTTATCTCCATGGGGAAGTGGAACAGAATTCTTCCTCCGTAAGCCATGCGTGTTGTAAGAGGCGACTAAAAATGCAAGGGGCTAGTAACCCCTTCTCCTGTATAAATTATTAAATTTAAAAAGAGAAACTTTTGTTTTTCTTTTTGGGCCACCCTGCCTTGGTGGGATACAGCCGGTTTGTTGAAAGAAGACTTACATATATGGTTGTAAGCATGGGTTTTGAATGCTGCAGAGGGGAGGGGAAGGAGGTAAGAGAAAATAGAGATGATGTGTTTGAGGGCAATATGTGGTGTGAATATTATGCAGAAAATTCAGAGCTCAAAAATTAGAATGACAGTGTGGGGTCACCAACCTCCTTAAAAGGACTGAGGAGGGGCTGCTGGGGCAGTGTGGGATATGCAGAGAGGATGGAAAGGGACAGGATAATAATTTATAAATCTGGGGTGGAAGGTTGGCATCATTCAAGTAATGGCTGGAAAGAAAGGGTAGATATCTGATTGGCAATTACTGTATTCCTTACCATGACCTATCAATAAATGCATTAATGAAAGCATTTAAAAATACAACTGGTAATACAACTGAAATGCCTACAATAACCTACAAAAAGTTTCACAAATATTATCTAAATTGCACAGGTCTATATGAGTCTTACAAATTTAATTCTTTTCTAAAAATATAATAAAAATGTCCCTAGAGGAATTCAATCAAGAACTGCAGGAGACTAATTTAACAGATATTAACTGAAGCACACAATTATTATATGCATGAGGAAGCACTAAATCTGTAGGAGTCATACAACACCTGGGGAATAGGAGTCAATCTAAAGGGAGGAAAGCTCCAATTCAATGAATCTAGAGCTTTTCATTGGCATCATGTTACCTCCTTTAAAGGGTACAGCAAACAAGCCATGCTGTCAGAATGGAAGACACTTCTTAAAACTGTCATCACTGGGAAAATAACAGGTAGGTAACCAGTGAAGAACTCATGACTAAAT
>NC_091371.1:15549323-15551511 GCF_038502225.1 Cherax quadricarinatus | reverse complement strand
GCCTCTTGTATGTAGAGCATTATGGGCAGGCTTAAAATTAACTTAAGATTAACTAAGCAATGATATATTCAGTGGTACAAAAATTATTGTAAAACAGATAACAATTTAGTACAAATGAGTATTATAAAGACAGGTCATATGGTCATTTACTGTGTTGTTGTGTAATCAGTAGAATGGAGTATTCTGTTAGGTAATGAAGTTAAATAGTAACAAAGTTTGACTGGGTCACAGGTTGACATTTATGAGATACAATAATGAGATACATATATGAGATACAATTTATGAGATACAATAATGAGATACATATATGAGATACAATTTATGAGATACAATTATTCAGTATTTATTTGGTTGTGGGTGAGTAAGTGATTTTTGAGAAGAGACTTGAATTTATAAACAGGTAGTGTTTCTTTTATATTCACAGGTAATGAATTCCAGATTTTAGGGCCTTTTATATGCATTGAGTTTTTGCATAGTGTGAGATGGACACGAGGAACATCAGAGTGATCTGTGCCTTGTGTTATGGTCATGTGTTCTGTTGAGGTTGGCAAGGAGATGTTTGAGGGGAGGGTTAATATCAGAGTTAAGTGTTCTATGTATGTAATAAGTGCAATGACTGTATAGTCCTTGTGGCTTAGCGCTTCTTTTTGATTATAATAATAATAATAAGTGCAATAATAAGTATGGATGTTTTGTATGGTGAGTAGGTTGAGTGTTTTGAATATTGGTGGTGTGTGCTGCCTGCAGTAGGAATTTGTTATCATTCTGACTGCAGCCTTTTGCTGGGTAATTAATGGTCTGAGATGGTTTATTGTTGTTGAGCCCCATGCACAAATTCCATAGGTGAGATAGGGGTAAATAAGTGAATGATATAGGGCCAGGAGGGCTGACTGTGGAACATAGTACCGTATCTTCGATAGTATGCCTACGGTCTTGGAAATTTTTTTGGAAATTTGTTGTATATGTTTGAAATTTGAGTCTATTAGAATTTTCCCTCTGTGAGTTTTGTGATAGGTGATCCAGATCCACATCCTTGTATCACGAGCCCTCCACTGGCTTAAAGGCACCATTTTCTTGAGAGGATTATTAAGGATACCTTCAAGTGGTTACCTGATTTTGTCTTGCTCTTGTGTGTGTGTACTCACCTATTTGTGGTTGCAGGGGTTGATTCATAGCTCCTGGCCCCGCCTCTTCACTGGTCGCTACTAGGTCCTCTCTCTCCCTGCTCCATGAGCTCTATCATAGCTCGCCTTAAAACTATGTATGGTTCCCGCCTCCACTACGTCACTTTCTAGGCTATTCCACGGCCTGACTACTCTATGACTGAAGAAATACTTCCTAACATCCCTTTGATTCATCTGAATCTTCAACTTCCAATTGTGACCTCTCGTGTCTGTGTCCCTTCTCTCGAACATCCCGTCTTTGTCCACCTTGTCTATTCCGCGCAGTATTTTATATGTCGTTATCATGTCTCCCTTGACCCTCCTGTCCTCCAGTGTCGTCAGGCCGATTTCCCTCAACCTTTCTTCGTAGGATAATCCCCGTAGCTCTGGGACTAGTCTTGTTGCAAACTTTTGCACTTTCTCTAATTTCTTGACGTGCTTGACTAGGTGAGGATTCCAAACTGGTGCTGCATACTCCAGTATGGGCCTGACGTAAATGGTATACAGAGTCTTAAACGATTCCAGTGTATTCACCTAGTTGTACTCACCTAGTTGAGGTTGCAGGGGTCGAGTCCAAGCTCCTGGCCCCTGTGTGTGTGTGTGTGTGTGTATGTATGTATGTATGTATGTATGTATATATATATATATATATATATATATATATATATATATATATATATATATATATATATATATATATATTAATTTGAACATGATACATTGAAGTACAAAGGAATACAGTTATTACAGTGTAACATGCCAAAACCCCTTGCACACGAAAATCACTCACTACGAAAGCAAAAGACTTGGCAGACGATGCAACATCCCCCCAATGAAAAGCAGGGGTGTCACTAGCACGTTAAGAGACCATACAATAAATGTCAGGGGCCCGAGACTGTTCAACTGCCTCCCAGCATACATAAGGGGGATTACCAACAGACCCCTGGCAGTCTTCAAGCTGGCACTGGACAAGCACCTAAAGTCAGTTCCTGATCAGCCGGGCTGTGGCTCGTACGTTGGCTTGC